>NW_027473324.1:0-308918 GCF_050947335.1 Megachile rotundata
ATATGGCTAATAGCATGATGTAGATTGATAATAATAAGAGTAATGAGTATAGTAATTGTCGTTCTATCGATCATATCTGCATAATATGGTTAATAATATGAGTTAGATTGATAATAATAAGAGCAATGAGTATAGTAGTTGTCTTACTATCGATCATGTAAGCATAATATGGCTAATAATATTAGGTAGATTGATAATAATAAGTGTAATAAGTATAGTAATTGTCGTCCTATCGATCATAATTGCATAATATGGTTAATAATATGAGTTAGATTGATGATAATAAGAGCAATGAGTATAGTAATTGTCGTACTATCGATCATATAAGCATAATATGGCTAATAATATGAGTTAGATTTATAATAATAGGAGTAATAAGTATAGTAATTGTCGTTCTATCGATCATATAAGCACAATATGGCTAATAATGTTCGTTAGATTGATAATAATAACAGTAATAAGTATAGTAATTGTCGTTCTATCGATAATATAAGCATAATATGGCTAATAATATGAGTTAGATTGATAATACTAAGAGTAGTGAGTATAGTAATTCTCGTTCTATCGATCATATAAGCATAATATGGCTAATAATATGAGTTAGATTGATAATAATAAGCGTAATAACTATAGTAATTGTCGTTCTATCGATCATATCTGCATAATATGGTTAATAATATGAGTTAGATTGATAATAATAAGAGCAATGAGTATAGTAGTTGTCGTACTATCGATCATGTAAGCATAATATGGCTAATAATATTAGGTAGATTGATAATAATAAGTGTAATAAGTATAGTAATTGTCGTCCTATCGATCATAATTGCATAATATGGTTAATAATATGAGTTAGATTGATGATAATAAGAGCAATGAGTATAGTAATTGTCGTACTATCGATCATATAAACATAATATGGCTAATAATATGAGTTAGATTGATAACAATAAGAGTAATAAGTATAGTAATTGTCGTTATATCGATCATATAAGCATAATATGGCTAATAGCATGATGTAGATTGATAATAATAAGAGTAATGAGTATAGTAATTGTCGTTCTATCGATCATATCTGCATAATATGGTTAATAATATGAGTTAGATTGATAATAATAAGAGCAATGAGTATAGTAGTTGTCTTACTATCGATCATGTAAGCATAATATGGCTAATAATATTAGGTAGATTGATAATAATAAGTGAAATAAGTATAGTAATTGTCGTACTATCGATCATAATTGCATAATATGGTTAATAATATGAGTTAGATTGATGATAATAAGAGCAATGAGTATAGTAATTGTCGTACTATCGATCATATAAGCATAATATGGCTAATAATATGAGTTAGATTTATAATAATAGGAGTAATAAGTATAGTAATTGTCGTTCTATCGATCATATAAGCACAATATGGCTAATAATATGAGTTAGATTGATAATACTAAGAGTAGTGAGTATAGTAATTCTCGTTCTATCGATCATATAAGCATAATATGGCTAATAATATGAGTTAGATTGATAATAATAAGCGTAATAAGTATAGTAATTGTCGTTCTATCGATAATATAAGCATAATATGGCTAATAATATGAGTTAGATTGATAATACTAAGAGTAGTGAGTATAGTAATTCTCGTTCTATCGATCATATAAGCATAATATGGCTAATAATATGAGTTAGATTGATAATAATAAGCGTAATAAGTATAGTAATTGTCGTTCTATCGATAATATAAGCATAATATGGCTAATAATATGAGTTAGGTAGATAATAATAAGAGTAATAAGTATAGTAATTGTCGTTCTATCGATCATTTAAGCATAATATGGCTAATAATATGAGTTAGATTTATAATAATAAGAGTAATAAGTATAGTAATTGTCGTTCTATCGATCATATAAGCATAATATGGCTAATAGCATGATGTAGATTGATAATAATAAGAGTAATGAGTATAGTAATTGTCGTTCTATCGATCATATAAGCATAATATGGCTAATAATATGAGTTAGATTGATAATAAGAAGAGTAGTTAGTATAGTAATTGTCGTTCTATCGATCATATAAGCACAATATGGCTAACAGTATGAGTTAGATTGATAATAATAACAGTAATAAGTATAGTAATTGTCGTTCTATCGATAATATAAGCATAATATGGCTAATAATATGAGTTAGATTGATAATACTAAGAGTAGTGGGTATAGTAATTCTCGTTCTATCGATCATATAAGCATAATATGGCTAATAATATGAGTTAGATTGATAATAATAAGCGTAATAAGTATAGTAATTGTCGTTCTATCGATAATATAAGCATAATATGGCTAATAATATGAGTTAGGTAGATAAAAATAAGAGTAATACGTATAGTAATTGTCGTTCTATCGATCATTTAAGCATAATATGGCTAATAATATGAGTTAGATTGATAATAATAAGAGTAATGAGTACAGCAATTGTCGTTCTATCGATCATATAAGCATAATGTGGCTAATAATATGAGTTAGGTTTATAATAATAAGAGTAATAAGTATAGTAATTATCGTTCTATCGATCATAATTGCATAATATGGTTAATAATATGAGTTCGATTCATAATAATAAGAGTAATAAGTATAGTAATTGTCGTTCTATCGATAATATAAGCATAATATGGCTAATAATATGAGTTAGATTGATAATGTTAAGAGTAATAAGTACAATAATTGTCGTTCTATCGATCATATAAGCATAATATGGCTAATAATACGAGTTAGGTTGATAATAATAAGCGTAATAAATATAGTAAATGTCGTGCTATCGATCATATCTGCATAATATGGTTAATAATATGAGTTAGATTGATAATAGTGAGTGTAATAAGTATAGTAATTGTCGTTCTATCGATCATATGAGCATAATATGGGTAATAATATGAGTTGGATTGATAATGATAAGAGTAATGAGTATAGTAATTGTAGTTCTATCGATCATATAAGCATAATATGGCTAATAATATGAGTTAGGTAGATAATAATAAGAGTAATAAGTATAGTGATTGTCTTTCTATCGATCATATAAGCATAATATGGCTAATAATATGAGTTAGGTTGATAATAATACGAGTAATAAGTATAGTAAATGTCGTGCTATCGATCATATCTGCATAATATGGTTAATAATATGAGTTAGATTGATAATAGTGAGTGTAATAAGTATAGTAATTGTCGTTCTATCGATCATATAAGCACAATATGGCTAATAGTGTGAGTTAGATTGATAGTAATAACAGTAATAAGTATAGTAATTGTCGTTCTATCGATAATATAAGCATAATATGGCTAATAATATGAGTTAGATTGATAATACTAAGAGTAGTGAGTATAGTAATTCTCGTTCTATCGATCATATAAGCATAATATGGCTAATAATATGAGTTAGATTGATAATAATAAGCGTAATAAGTATAGTAATTGTCGTTCTATCGATAATATAAGCATAATATGGCTAATAATATGAGTTAGGTAGATAATAATAAGAGTAATAAGTATAGTAATTGTCGTTCTATCGATCATTTAAGCATAATATGGCTAATAATATGAGTTAGATTTATAATAATAAGAGTAATAAGTATAGTAATTGTCGTTCTATCGATAATATAAGCATAATATGGCTAATAATATGAGTTATGTAGATAATAATAAGAATAATAAGTATAGTGATTGTCTTTCTATCGATCATATAAGCATAATATGGCTAATAATATGAGTTAGGTTGATAATATTACGAGTAATAAGTATAGTAAATGTCGTGCTATCGATCATATCTGCATAATATTGTTAATAATATGAGTTAGATTGATAATAGTGAGTGTAATAAGTATAGTAATTGTCGTTCTATCGATCATATTAGCATAATATGGTTAATAATATGAGTTAGATTGATAATAATAAGAGTAATAAGTATAGTAATTGTCGTTCTATCGATCATATAAGCATAATATGGGTCATAATATGAGTTAGATTGATAATAAGAAGAGTAGTTAGTATAGTAATTGTCGTTCTATCGATCATATAAGCATAATATGGCTAATAATATGAGATAGGTTGATAATAATAAGAGTAATAAGTATAGTAATTGTCGTTCTATCGATCATTTAAGCATAATATGGCTAATAATATGAGTTAGATTGATAACAATAAGAGTAATAAGTATAGTAATTGTCGTTATATCGATCATATAAGCATAATATGGCTAATAGCATGATGTAGATTGATAATAATAAGAGTAATGAGTATAGTAATTGTCGTTCTATCGATCATATCTGCATAATATGGTTAATAATATGAGTTAGATTGATAATAATAAGAGCAATGAGTATAGTAGTTGTCTTACTATCGATCATGTAAGCATAATATGGCTAATAATATTAGGTAGATTGATAATAATAAGTGTAATAAGTATAGTAATTGTCGTCCTATCGATCATAATTGCATAATATGGTTAATAATATGAGTTAGATTGATGATAATAAGAGCAATGAGTATAGTAATTGTCGTACTATCGATCATATAAGCATAATATGGCTAATAATATGAGTTAGATTTATAATAATAGGAGTAATAAGTATAGTAATTGTCGTTCTATCGATCATATAAGCACAATATGGCTAATAATGTTCGTTAGATTGATAATAATAACAGTAATAAGTATAGTAATTGTCGTTCTATCGATAATATAAGCATAATATGGCTAATAATATGAGTTAGATTGATAATACTAAGAGTAGTGAGTATAGTAATTCTCGTTCTATCGATCATATAAGCATAATATGGCTAATAATATGAGTTAGATTGATAATAATAAGCGTAATAACTATAGTAATTGTCGTTCTATCGATAATATAAGCATAATATGGCTAATAATATGAGTTAGGTAGATAATAATAAGAGTAATAAGTATAGTGATTGTCTTTCTATCGATCATATAAGCATAATATGGCTAATAATATGAGTTAGGTTGATAATATTACGAGTAATAAGTATAGTAAATGTCGTGCTATCGATCATATCTGCATAATATGGTTAATAATATGAGTTAGATTGATAATAATAAGAGCAATGAGTATAGTAGTTGTCTTACTATCGATCATGTAAGCATAATATGGCTAATAATATTAGGTAGATTGATAATAATAAGTGTAATAAGTATAGTAATTGTCGTCCTATCGATCATAATTGCATAATATGGTTAATAATATGAGTTAGATTGATGATAATAAGAGCAATGAGTATAGTAATTGTCGTACTATCGATCATATAAGCATAATATGGCTAATAATATGAGTTAGATTTATAATAATAGGAGTAATAAGTATAGTAATTGTCGTTCTATCGATCATATAAGCACAATATGGCTAATAATGTTCGTTAGATTGATAATAATAACAGTAATAAGTATAGTAATTGTCGTTCTATCGATAATATAAGCATAATATGGCTAATAATATGAGTTAGATTGATAATACTAAGAGTAGTGAGTATAGTAATTCTCGTTCTATCGATCATATAAGCATAATATGGCTAATAATATGAGTTAGGTAGATAAAAATAAGAGTAATAAGTATAGTAATTGTCGTTCTATCGATCATTTAAGCATAATATGGCTAATAATATGAGTTAGATTGATAATAATAAGAGTAATGAGTACAGTAATTGTCGTTCTATCGATCATATAAGCATAATGTGGCTAATAATATGAGTTAGGTTTATAATAATAAGAGTAATAAGTATAGTAATTGTCGTTCTATCGATCATAATTGCATAATATGGTTAATAATATGAGTTCGATTCATAATAATAAGAGTAATAAGTATAGTAATTGTCGTTCTATCGATAATATAAGCATAATATGGCTAATAATATGAGTTAGATTGATAATGTTAAGAGTAATAAGTACAATAATTGTCGTTCTATCGATCATATAAGCATAATATGGCTAATAATACGAGTTAGGTTGATAATAATAAGCGTAATAAATATAGTAAATGTCGTGCTATCGATCATATCTGCATAATATGGTTAATAATATGAGTTAGATTGATAATAGTGAGTGTAATAAGTATAGTAATTGTCGTTCTATCGATCATATGAGCATAATATGGGTAATAATATGAGTTGGATTGATAATGATAAGAGTAATGAGTATAGTAATTGTAGTTCTATCGATCATATAAGCATAATATGGCTAATAATATGAGTTAGGTAGATAATAATAAGAGTAATAAGTATAGTGATTGTCTTTCTATCGATCATATAAGCATAATATGGCTAATAATATGAGTTAGGTTGATAATAATACGAGTAATAAGTATAGTAAATGTCGTGCTATCGATCATATCTGCATAATATGGTTAATAATATGAGTTAGATTGATAATAGTGAGTGTAATAAGTATAGTAATTGTCGTTCTATCGATCATATAAGCACAATATGGCTAATAGTGTGAGTTAGATTGATAATAATAACAGTAATAAGTATAGTAATTGTCGTTCTATCGATAATATAAGCATAATATGGCTAATAATATGAGTTAGATTGATAATACTAAGAGTAGTGAGTATAGTAATTCTCGTTCTATCGATCATATAAGCATAATATGGCTAATAATATGAGTTAGATTGATAATACTAAGAGTAGTGAGTATAGTAATTCTCGTTCTATCGATCATATAAGCATAATATGGCTAATAATATGAGTTAGGTAGATAATAATAAGAGTAATAAGTATAGTAATTGTCGTTCTATCGATCATTTAAGCATAATATGGCTAATAATATGAGTTAGATTTATAATAATAAGAGTAATAAGTATAGTAATTGTCGTTCTATCGATAATATAAGCATAATATGGCTAATAATATGAGTTATGTAGATAATAATAAGAATAATAAGTATAGTGATTGTCTTTCTATCGATCATATAAGCATAATATGGCTAATAATATGAGTTAGGTTGATAATATTACGAGTAATAAGTATAGTAAATGTCGTGCTATCGATCATATCTGCATAATATTGTTAATAATATGAGTTAGATTGATAATAGTGAGTGTAATAAGTATAGTAATTGTCGTTCTATCGATCATATTAGCATAATATGGTTAATAATATGAGTTAGATTGATAATAATAAGAGTAATAAGTATAGTAATTGTCGTTCTATCGATCATATAAGCATAATATGGGTAATAATATGAGTTAGATTGATAATAAGAAGAGTAGTTAGTATAGTAATTGTCGTTCTATCGATCATATAAGCATAATATGGCTAATAATATGAGATAGGTTGATAATAATAAGAGTAATAAGTATAGTAATTGTCGTTCTATCGATCATTTAAGCATAATATGGCTAATAATATGAGTTAGATTGATAACAATAAGAGTAATAAGTATAGTAATTGTCGTTATATCGATCATATAAGCATAATATGGCTAATAGCATGATGTAGATTGATAATAATAAGAGTAATGAGTATAGTAATTGTCGTTCTATCGATCATATCTGCATAATATGGTTAATAATATGAGTTAGATTGATAATAATAAGAGCAATGAGTATAGTAGTTGTCTTACTATCGATCATGTAAGCATAATATGGCTAATAATATTAGGTAGATTGATAATAATAAGTGTAATAAGTATAGTAATTGTCGTCCTATCGATCATAATTGCATAATATGGTTAATAATATGAGTTAGATTGATGATAATAAGAGCAATGAGTATAGTAATTGTCGTACTATCGATCATATAAGCATAATATGGCTAATAATATGAGTTAGATTTATAATAATAGGAGTAATAAGTATAGTAATTGTCGTTCTATCGATCATATAAGCACAATATGGCTAATAATGTTCGTTAGATTGATAACAATAACAGTAATAAGTATAGTAATTGTCGTTCTATCGATAATATAAGCATAATATGGCTAATAATATGAGTTAGATTGATAATACTAAGAGTAGTGAGTATAGTAATTCTCGTTCTATCGATCATATAAGCATAATATGGCTAATAATATGAGTTAGATTGATAATAATAAGCGTAATAACTATAGTAATTGTCGTTCTATCGATAATATAAGCATAATATGGCTAATAATATGAGTTAGGTAGATAATAATAAGAGTAATAAGTATAGTGATTGTCTTTCTATCGATCATATAAGCATAATATGGCTAATAATATGAGTTAGGTTGATAATATTACGAGTAATAAGTATAGTAAATGTCGTGCTATCGATCATATCTGCATAATATGGTTAATAATATGAGTTAGATTGATAATAGTGAGTGTAATAAGTATAGTAATTGTCGTTCTATCGATCATATAAGCATAATATGGCTAATAATATGAGTTAGATTGATAATAATAAGAGTAATGAGTATAGTAATTCCGTTCTATCGATAATATAAGCATAATATGGCTAATAATATGAGTTAGATTGATAATAATAACAGTAATAAGTATAGTAATTGTCGTTCTATCGATAATATAAGCATAATATGGCTAATAATATGAGTTAGATTTATAATAATAAGAGTAATAAGTATAGTAATTGTCGTTCTATCGATCATATCTGCATAATATGGTTAATAATATGAGTTAGATTGATAATAATAAGAGCAATGAGTATAGTAGTTGTCGTACTATCGATCATGTAAGCATAATATGGCTAATAATATTAGGTAGATTGATAATAATAAGTGTAATAAGTATAGTAATTGTCGTCCTATCGATCATAATTGCATAATATGGTTAATAATATGAGTTAGATTGATGATAATAAGAGCAATGAGTATAGTAATTGTCGTACTATCGATCATATAAGCATTATATGGCTAATAATATGAGTTAGATTTATAATAATAGGAGTAATAAGTATAGTAATTGTCGTTCTATCGATCATATAAGCACAATATGCCTAATAATATGAGTTAGATTGATAATAATAACAGTAATAAGTATAGTAATTGTCGTTCTATCGATAATATAAGCATAATATGGCTAATAATATGAGTTAGATTGATAATACTAAGAGTAGTGAGTATAGTAATTCTCGTTCTATCGATCATATAAGCATAATATGGCTAATAATATGAGTTAGATTGATAATAATAAGCGTAATAAGTATAGTAATTGTCGTTCTATCGATAATATAAGCATAATATGGCTAATAATATGAGTTAGGTAGATAATAATAAGAGTAATAAGTATAGTAATTGTCGTTCTATCGATCATTTAAGCATAATATGGCTAATAATATGAGTTAGATTGATAATAATAAGAGTAATGAGTACAGTAATTGTCGTTCTACCGATCATATAAGCATAATATGGCTAATAATATGAGTTAGATTTATAATAATAAGAATAATAAGTATAGTAATTGTCGTTCTATTGATAATATAAGCATAATATGGCTAATAATATGAGTTAGGTAGATAATAATAAGAGTAATAAGTATAGTGATTGTATTTCTATCGATCATATAAGCATAATATGGCTAATAATATGAGTTAGGTTGATAATATTACGAGTAATAAGTACAGTAAATGTCGTGCTATCGATCATATCTGCATAATATGGTTAATAATATGAGTTAGATTGATAATAATAAGAGCAATGAGTATAGTAGTTGTCGTACTATCGATCATGTAAGCATAATATGGCTAATAATATTAGGTAGATTAATAATAATAAGTGTAATAAGTATAGTAATTGTCGTCCTATCGATCATAATTGCATAATATGGTTAATAATATGAGTTAGATTGATGATAATAAGAGCAATGAGTATAGTAATTGTCGTACTATCGATCATATAAGCATAATATGGCTAATAATATGAGTTAGGTTTATAATAATAGGAGTAATAAGTATAGTAATTGTCGTTCTATCGATCATATGAGCATAATATGGGTAATAATATGAGTTGGATTGATAATGATAAGAGTAATGAGTATAGTAATTGTAGTTCTATCGATCATATAAGCATAATATGGCTAATAATATGAGTTAGGTAGATAATAATAAGAGCAATAAGTATAGTGATTGTCTTTCTATCGATCATATAAGCATAATATGGCTAATAATATGAGTTAGGTTGATAATAATACGAGTAATAAGTATAGTAAATGTCGTGCTATCGATCATATCTGCATAATATGGTTAATAATATGAGTTAGATTGATAATAGTGAGTGTAATAAGTATAGTAATTGTCGTTCTATCGATCATATAAGCACAATATGGCTAATAGTATGAGTTAGATTGATAATAATAACAGTAATAAGTATAGTAATTGTCGTTCTATCGATAATATAAGCATAATATGGCTAATAATATGAGTTAGATTGATAATACTAAGAGTAGTGAGTATAGTAATTCTCGTTCTATCGATCATATAAGCATAATATGGCTAATAATATGAGTTAGATTGATAATAATAAGCGTAATAAGTATAGTAATTGTCGTTCTATCGATAATATAAGCATAATATGGCTAATAATATGAGTTAGATTGATAATACTAAGAGTAGTGAGTATAGTAATTCTCGTTCTATCGATCATATAAGCATAATATGGCTAATAATATGAGTTAGATTGATAATAATAAGCGTAATAAGTATAGTAATTGTCGTTCTATCGATAATATAAGCATAATATGGCTAATAATATGAGTTAGGTAGATAATAATAAGAGTAATAAGTATAGTAATTGTCGTTCTATCGATCATTTAAGCATAATATGGCTAATAATATGAGTTAGATTTATAATAATAAGAGTAATAAGTATAGTAATTGTCGTTCTATCGATAATATAAGCATAATATGGCTAATAATATGAGTTAGGTAGATAATAATAAGAATAATAAGTATAGTGATTGTCTTTCTATCGATCATATAAGCATAATATGGCTAATAATATGAGTTAGGTTGATAATATTACGAGTAATAAGTATAGTAAATGTCGTGCTATCGATCATATCTGCATAATATTGTTAATAATATGAGTTAGATTGATAATAGTGAGTGTAATAAGTATAGTAATTGTCGTTCTATCGATCATATTAGCATAATGTGGTTAATAATATGAGTTAGATTGATAATAATAAGAGTAATAAGTATAGTAATTGTCGTTCTATCGATCATATAAGCATAATATGGCTAATAATATGAGTTAGATTGATAATAAGAAGAGTAGTTAGTATAGTAATTGTCGTTCTATCGATCATATAAGCATAATATGGCTAATAATATGAGATAGGTTGATAATAATAAGAGTAATAAGTATAGTAATTGTCGTTCTATCGATCATTTAAGCATAATATGGCTAATAATATGAGTTAGATTTATAATAATAAGAGTAATAAGTATAGTAATTGTCGTTCTATCGATAATATAAGCATAATATGGCTAATAATATGAGTTAGGTAGATAATAATAAGAATAATAAGTATAGTGATTGTCTTTCTATCGATCATATAAGCATAATATGGCTAATAATATGAGTTAGGTTGATAATATTACGAGTAATAAGTATAGTAAATGTCGTGCTATCGATCATATCTGCATAATATTGTTAATAATATGAGTTAGATTGATAATAGTGAGTGTAATAAGTATAGTAATTGTCGTTCTATCGATCATATTAGCATAATATGGTTAATAATATGAGTTAGATTGATAATAATAAGAGTAATAAGTATAGTAATTGTCGTTCTATCGATCATATAAGCATAATATGGCTAATAATATGAGTTAGATTGATAATAAGAAGAGTAGTTAGTATAGTAATTGTCGTTCTATCGATCATATAAGCATAATATGGCTAATAATATGAGATAGGTTGATAATAATAAGAGTAATAAGTATAGTAATTGTCGTTCTATCGATCATTTAAGCATAATATGGCTAATAATATGAGTTCGATTGATAACAATAAGAGTAATAAGTATAGTAATTGTCGTTATATCGATCATATAAGCATAATATGGCTAATAGCATGATGTAGATTGATAATAATAAGAGTAATGAGTATAGTAATTGTCGTTCTATCGATCATATCTGCATAATATGGTTAATAATATGAGTTAGATTGATAATAATAAGAGCAATGAGTATAGCAGTTGTCTTACTATCGATCATGTAAGCATAATATGGCTAATAATATTAGGTAGATTGATAATAATAAGTGGAATAAGTATATTAATTGTCGTCCTATCGATCATAATTGCATAATATGGTTAATAATATGAGTTGGATTGATAATAATAATAGTAGTAAGTATAGTAATTGTCGTTCTACCGATCATATAAGCATAATATGGCCAACAATATAAGTTGGATTGATAACAATAAGAGTAATAAGTATAGTCATTGTCGTTCTATCGATCATAGAAGCATAATATGGCTAATAATATGAGTTGGATTGATAATAACAAGAGTAATTAGTATAGTAATTGTCGTTCTACCGATTATATAAGCATAATATGCCCAATAATATAAGTTAGATTGGTAATAATAAGAGTAATAAGTATAGTCATTGTCGTTCTATCGACCATAGAAGCATAATATGGCTAATAATATGAGTTAGATTGATAATAATAAGAGTAATAAGTATAGTAATTGTCGTTCTATCGATCATATCTGCATAATATGGTTAATAATATGAGTTGGATTGATAATAATAAGAGTAATTGGTATAGTAATTGTCGTTCTACCGATCATATAAGCATAATATGGCCAACAATATGAGTTAGATTGATAATAATAAGAGTAATAAGTATGGTCATTGTCGATCTATCGATCATAGAAGCATAATATGGCTAATAATATGAGTTAGATTGATAATAATAAGAGTAATAAGTATAGTAATTGTCGTTCTATCGATCATAGATGCATAATATGGCTAATAATATGAGTTAGATCGATAGTAATAAGAGTAATAGGTATAGTGATTGTCGTTCTATCGATCATAGATGCATAATATGGCTAATAATATGAGTTAGATCGTTAGTAATAAGAGTAATAGGTATAGTGATTGTCGTTGTATCGATCATATCTGCATAATATGGTTAATAATATGAGTTGGATTGATAATAATAATAGTAATAAGTATAGTAATTGTCGTTCTACCGATCATATAAGCATAATATGGTCAATAAAATAAGTTAGATTGATAATAATAAGAGTAATAAGTGTAGTAATTTTAGGTCCATCTATCATATAAGTATTATATGACTAATAATATGAGTTAGATTGATAATAATAATAGTGATAAGTATAGTAATTGTCGTTCTACCGATCATAGGAGCATAATATGGCCAACAATATAAGTTAGATTGGAAATAATAAGAGTAATAAGTATAGTCATTGTCGTTCTATCGACCATAGAAGCATAATATGGCTAATAATATGAGTTAGATTGATAATAATAAGAGTAATAAGTATAGTAATTGTCGTTCTATCGATCATATCTGCATAATATGATTAATAATATGAGTTGGATTGATAATAATAAGAGTAATTGGTATAGTAATTGTCGTTCTACCGATCATATAAGCATAATATGGCCAACAATATGAGTTAGATTGATAATAATAAGAGTAGTAAGTATGGTCATTGTCGATCTATCGATCATAGAAGCATAATATGGCTAATAATATGAGTTAGATTGATAATAAGAAGAGTAATTAGTATAGTAATTGTCGTTCTACCGATTATATAAGCATAATATGCCCAATAATATAAGTTAGATTGATAATAATAAGAGTAATAGGTATAGTAATTTTTGGTCCATCTATCATATAAGTATAATATGGCTAATAATATGAGTTAGATTGATAATAGTAATAGTGATAAGTATAGCAATTGTCGTTCTACCGATCATATAAGCATAATATGCCCAATAATATAAGTTAGAGTGATAATAATAAGAGTAATAAGTATAGTCATTGTCGTTCAATCGATCATAGAAGCATAATATGATTAATAATATGAGTTGGATTGATAATAATAAGAGTAATAAGTATAGTAATTGTCGTTCTATCGACCATGGAAGCATAATATAGCTAATAATATAACTTAAGTTGGTAATAATAGTAGTAATAAGTATAGTAATTGTCGTCCTACCTATCATATAAGCATAATATGGCCAATAAAATAAGTTGGATTGATAATAATAGTAATAAGTATAGTCATTGTCGTTCTATCGATCATAGAAGCATAGTATGGTTAATAATATGAGTTGGATTGATAATAATAAAAGTATTACGTACTGTAATTGTCGTTCTATCGATTATATCTGCATAATATGGTTAATAATATGAGTTGGATTGATAATAATAATAGTAATAAGTATAGTAATTGTCGTTCTACCGATCATATAAGCATAATATGGCCAACAATATAAGTTGGATTGATAACAATAAGAGTAATAAGTATAGTCATTGTCGTTCTATCGATCATAGAAGCATAATATGGCTAATAATATGAGTTGGATTGATAATAATAAGAGTAATAAGTATAGTAATTGTCGTTCTATCGACCATGGAAGCATAATATAGCTAATAATATAACCTAGGTTGATAATAATAGTAGTAATAAGTATAGTAATTGTCGTTCTACCTATCATATAAGCATAATATGGCCAATAAAATAAGTTGGCTTGATAATAATAGTAATAAGTACAGTCATTGTCGATCTATCGATCATAGAAGCATAATATGGCTAATAATATGAGTTAGATTGATAATAAGAAGAGTAATATGTATAGTAATTGTCGTTCTATCGATCATATCTGCATAATATGGTTAATAATATGAGTTGGATTGATAATAATAAGAGTAATAAGTATAGTAATTGTCGTTCTACCGATCATATAAGCATAATATGGCCAATAAAATAAGTTAGATTGATAATAATAAGAGTAATAAGTATAGTAATTGTCGTTCTATCGATCATAGATGCATAATATGGCTAATAATATGAGTTAGATCGATAGTAATAAGAGTAATAGGTATAGTGATTGTCGTTCTTTCGATCATATAAGCATAATATGGCTAATAATATGAGTAAGATTGATAATAAGAAGAGTAATAAGTATAGTAATTGTGGTTCTATCGATCATATCTGCATAATATGGTTAATAATATGAGTTGGATTGATAATAATAAGAGTAATTAGTATAGTAATTGTCGTTCTACCGACCATGGAAGCATAATATGGCTGATAATATAAGTTAGATTGATAATAATAAGAGTAATAAGTGTAGTAATTGTCGTTCTACCGATCATATAAGCATAATATGGCCAATAAAATAAGTTAGATTGATAATAATAAGAGTAATAAGTATAGTAATTGTCGTTCTATCGATCATAGATGCATAATATGGCTAATAATATGAGTTAGATCGATAGTAATAAGAGTAATAGGTATAGTGATTGTCGTTCTATCGATCATAGATGCATAATATGGCTAATAATATGAGTTAGATCGATAGTAATAAGAGTAATAGGTATAGTGATTGTCGTTCTATCGATCATATCTGCATAATATGGTTAATAATATGAGTTGGATTGATAATAATAATAGTAATAAGTATAGTAATTGTCGTTCTACCGATCATATAAGCATAATATGGTCAATAAAATAAGTTAGAATGATCATAATAAGAGTAATTAGTATAGTAGTTGTCGTTCTACCGATTATATAAGCATAATATGCCCAATAATATAAGTTAGATTGATAATAGTAAGAGTAATAAGTATAGTCATTGTCGATCTATCGATCATAGAAGCATAATATGGCTAATAATATGAGTTAGATTGATAATAAGAAGAGTAATAAGTATAGTAATTGTCGTTCTATCGATCATATCTGCATAATATGGTTAATAATATGAGTTGGATTGATAATAATAAGAATAATTGGTATAGTAATTGTCGTTCTACCGATCATATAAGCATAATATGGCCAACAATATGAGTTAGATTGATAATAATAAGAGTAATAAGTATGGTCATTGTCGATCTATCGATCATAGAAGCATAATATGGCTAATAATATGAGTTAGATTGATAATAAGAAGAGTAATTAGTATAGTAATTGTCGTTCTACCGATTATATAAGCATAATATGCCCAATAATATAAGTTAGATTGATAATAATAAGAGTAATAAGTATAGTAGTTGTCGTTCTACCGACCATGGAAGCATGATATGGCTGATAATATAAGTTAGATTGATAATAATAAGAGTAATAAGTATAGTAATTTTAGGTCCATCTATCATATAAGTATAATATGGCTAATAATATGAGTTAGATTGATAATAGTAATAGTGATAAGTATAGTAATTGTCGTTCTACCGATCATATAAGCATAATATGCCCAATAATGTAAGTTAGAGTGATAATAATAAGAGTAATAAGTATAGTCATTGTCGTTCTATCGATCATATAAGCATAATATCGCCAATAATATAAGTTAGATTGATAATAATAGGAGTAATAAGTATAAGAATTATCGTTCTATCGATCATAGGAGCATAATACGATTAATAATATAAATTAGATTGATAAAAGTAAAAGTAGTATGTATAGTAATTATTGTTCTATCGATCGCAGAAGCATAATATGGTTAATAGTACAAGTTAGACTGATAATAATAAGGCTACTAAGTATAATAATTATCGTCCTATCGATCATAGAATCATAATATGGCGAATAATGTAAGTTAGGTTGATTACAATAAGTGTAATAAGTATAATAATTATCGTTCTATCGATCATAGAAGCATTTTATGGCTAATAATATAACTTAGATTGATCACAATAAGAGAAATAAGTATAGTAATTATCGGTCTATCGATCATAGAATCATAATGTGGTTAATAATGTGAGTTATATTGATAATAGTAAGAGTAATAAGTCTAATAATTATCGTTCTATCGATCATAGGAGCATAATATGGCTAATAATAAAATTTAGATACATAATAACAAGAGTACTAAACCTAAGAATTATCGTTCTATCGATCACAGAAGCATAATATTGCTCATAATATGAGTTAGATTGATAAAAATGAGAGTAATATGTCTAATAATTATCGTTCTATCGATCCTAGAATCATAATATGGATATTAATATAAGTTAAATTGATCATAATGAGAGTAATATGTATAATAATACTCGTTCTATCGATCGTAGAAGCACAATATGGCTAATAATATAAGATAGATTGATAATAATAAGAGTAGTAAGTATAGCAACTATCGTCATATTGATCATATTAGCGTAATATGGTTTATAATATATGTTAGATTGATAATAATAAACGTCATAAATATACTAATTATCGTTCTACCGATCATAGAAGCATAATATGGCCAACAATATTAGTTAGATTGATCACAATTAGAGAAATAAGTATAGTAATTATCGTTCTAACCATCAAAGGAGCATAATATGGCTAATAAAATAAGTTAGATTGATAATAATAAGAGTAATAAGTATAGTAATTGTCGTTCTACCGATTATATAAGCATAATATGCCCAATAATATAAGTTAGATTGATAATAATGAGATTAATATGTATAGTCATTGACGTTCTATCGATCATAGAAGCATAATATGGTTAATAATATGAGTTGGATTCATAATAATAAGAGTAATAAGTATAGTAATTATCGTTCTATCTATCACAGAAGCATAATGTGGTTAATAATGTGAGTTAGATTGATAATAATAAGAGTAGTAAGTCAAATGATTATCGTTCAGTCGATCGCACAAGCATAATATGGCTATTAATATAAGTTAGATTGATCATAATAAGAGTAATAAGTATAGTAATTATCTTCCTATTGATCATGATTGTGACTGTATGATTGTGATTGTATGATTGTGGTCGTATGACAGTGATTATATGATTGTGATTGTATGATTGTGATTGTATGATTGTGATAGTATGTTTGTTATTGCATGATTGCGATTGCAGGATTGTGCTTGTATGATTGTAATTGTATGATTGTGATTGTATGATAGTGATTATATGACTGTGATTGTATGATAGTGATTGAATGATTGCGACTGTATGATTGCGATTGTATTATTGTGATTGTATTATTGCGCTTCTATGATTGTGATTGTATGATTGCAAATGTATGATTGTGATTGTATGATTGTGATTGTATGATTCTGATTTTATGAGTGTGATTGTATGATTGCGACAGCATGATTGTTATTGCATGATTGCGATTGCAGGATTGTGATTGTATGATGGTGATTGTATGACTGTGACTGTATTATTGTGATTGTATTATTGTGATTGTATGATTGCGACTGTATGATTGGGACTGTATGATTGTGATTGTATTTTTGTGAATGTATGATTGCGATTGTATGACTGTGATTGTATGATTGTGATTGTATGATTGTGACTGTATTATTGTGATTTTATGATTGTGATTGTATGATTGTTTTTGGGAGATTGTATTTATATGATTGCGATTGTATGATTGTGATTGAATGATTGTGATTGAATGATTGTGATTGTATGATTGTGATTGTATGATTATGATTGTATGAGTGTGATTGTATGATTGCGATACTATGATTGTTATTGCATGATTACGATTGCAGGATTGTGCTTGTATGATTGTGATTGTATGATTCTCATTTTATGAGTGTGATTGTATGATTGCGATAGCATGATTGTTATTGCATGATTGCGATTGCAGGATTGTGATTGTATGATGGCGAGTGTATGACTGTGACTGTATTATTGTGATTGTATGATTGTGATTGTATGATGGTGATGGTATGATTATGATTGTACGATTGTTTTTGTTTGATTGCGATTGTATGATTGTGATTGTATGATTGTGATTGTATTATTGTGATTGTATTATCGTGATTGTATGATTGTGATTGAACGACTGCTTTTGAATGATTGTCATTGTAATATTGTGACTGTATGATTGTGATTTTTTGATTGTGATTGTATGATTCCGATTGTATGATTGGGATTGCATTATTGTGATTGTCTGATTGTGATTGTATGATTGTGATTCTATGATTGTGATTGTATGATTGTCACTGTATGAGTGTGATTGTATGATTGTGATTGTATGACTGTGATTGTATGATTGTGATTGTATGAGTGCGATTGTATTATTGTGATTGTATGAGTGCGATTGTATGATTGTGACTGTATGAGTGTGATTGTATGATTGTGACAGTATGATTGTGATTGTATGATTGTAATTGTATCAATGTTTTTAGGAGATTGTATTTATATGATTGCGATTGTATGACTGTTATTGTATGATTGTGATTGTACGATTGTGATTGTACGATTGTGATTGTACGATTGTGATTGTACGATTGTGATTGTACGATTGTGATTGTACGATTGTGATTGTACGATTGTGATTGTACGATTGTGATTGTACGATTGTGATTGTACGATTGTGATTGTACGATTGTGATTATACGATTGTGATTGTATGAGTGTGATTGTATGATTGTGACCGTATGAGTGTGATTGTATGATTGTGATAGTATGATTGTTATTGTATTATTCTGATTGTATGATTGTGATTGTATGATTGTGATTGTATGATTGTGATTGTATCAATGTTTTTTGGAGATTGTATTTATATGATTGCGATTGTATGATTGTTATTGTATTATTGTGATTGTATTATTGTGCTTCTATGATTGTGATTGTATGATTGTGATTGTATGATTGTGATTGTATGAGTGTGATTGTATGATTGCGATACTATGATTGTTATTGCATGATTAAGATTGCAGGATTGTGCTTGTATGATTGTGATTGTATGATTGTGATTGTATGATTCTGATTTTATTAGTGCGATTTTATGATTGCGATTTTATGATTGTGATTGTATGATTGTTGTTGTATGAATGCCATTGTATGATTGTGATTGTATGATTGTGATTGTAGGACTGTGACAGTATGTTTCTGATTGTATGATTGTGATTGTATGATTGTGATTGTATGATTGTGATTGTATGATTGTGATTGTAGGATTGTGATTGTATGATCGTGATTGTGTGATTGTGATTCTGAGATTTTAATTGTATGGTTGTGATAGTATGACAGTGATTGTATGATTGTGATTGTATGATTGTGATTGTATGATTGTGATTGTATGATTGTGATTGTATGATTGTGATTGTATGATTGTGATTGTATGATTGTGATTGTATGATTGTGATTGTATGATTGTGATTGTATGATTGTGATTGTATTATTGTGATTGTATGAGTGCGATTGTATGATTGTGACTGTATGAGTGTGATTGTATGATTGTGACAGTATGATTGTGATTGTATGATTGTAATTGTATCAATGTTTTTAGGAGATTGTATTTATATGATTGCGATTGTATGACTGTTATTGTATGATTGTGATTGTATGTTTGTGATTGTATTATTGTGATTGTATGGTTGTGATTGTATGATTGCGATTGTATGATTGTGATTGTATTATTGTGATTGTATTATTGTGCTTCTATGATTGTGATTGTATGATTGTGATTGTATGATTGTGATTGTATCAATGTTTTTGGGAGATTGTATTTATATGGTTGCGATTGTATGATTGTTATTGTATGATTGTGATTGTATGTTTGTGACAGTATGATTGTGATTGTATGATTGTGATTGTATGATTGTGATTGTATGTTTCTGATTTTATGAGTGTGATTGTATGATTGCGATAGCATGATTGTTATTGCATGATTGCGATTGCAGGATTGTGATTGTATGGTGGTGATTGTATGATTGTGATTGTATGATTGTGATTGTATGATTGTGATTGTATGTTTGTGATTGTATGCTTGTGATTGTATGATTGTGATAGTATGATTGCGACTGCAGGATTGTGCTTGTATGATTTCAACTGTATGATTGTGATTGTATGGTTGTGATTGCATGATAGTGATTGTAATTGCGATTGTATGATTGTAATTGTATGACTGTGGTAGGATGACTGTGATTGTATGATAGTGATTGTATGATTGCGACTGTATGATTGGGATTGTATGATTGTGATTGTATTTTTGTGAATGTATGATTGTGATTGTATGTCTGTGATTGTATGATTGTGATTGTATGATTGTGACTGTATTATTGTGATTGTAGGACTGTGACAGTATGTTTCTGATTGTATAATTGTGATTGTATGATTGTGATTGTATGATTGTGATTGTGTGATTGTGATTCTGAGATTTTAATTGCAAGGTTGCGATCGTATGACAGTGATTGTATGATTGTGATTGTACGATTGTGATTGTACGATTGTGATTGTACGATTGTGATTGTATGATTGTGATTGTATCAATGTTTTTGGGAGATTGTATTTATATGGTTGCGATTGTATGATTGTTATTGTATGATTGTGATTGTATGTTTGTGATTGTATTATTGTGATTGTATGGTTGTGATTGTATGGTTGTGATTCTGTGATTGCGATTGTATGATCGTGATTGTATGATTCTGATTTTATGAGTGTGATTGTATGATTGCGATAGCATGATTGTTATTGCATGATTGCGATTGCAGGATTGTGATTGTATGATGGTGATTGTATGACTGTGACTGTATAATTGCGATTGTATGATTGTGATTGTATGAGTGTGATTGTATGATTGTGATTGTATGATTGTGATTGTATGATTGTGATTGTATGATTGTGATTGTATTATTGTGATTGTATTATTGTGCTTCTATGATTGTGATTGTATGATTGTGATTGTATGATTGCGATTGTATGATCGTGATTGTATGATCGTGATTGTATGATTGTGATTGTATGATTGTGATTGTATGATTGTGATTGTATTATTGTGATTGTATTATTGTGCTTCTATGATTGTGATTGTATTATTGTGATTTTATGATTGTGTATGAGAGATTGTTAATGAATGATTGCTCTTTTATGGGTGTGATTGTATTATTGTGATTGTGAGTTTGTGATTCTGAGATTGTAACTGTATGACTGCCATTGTATGATCGTGATGGTATGATTGTTTTTGTATGATTGTGATTGTATGATTGTAATTGTATGATTGTGGTCGTATGACTGTGATTGTATGATTGTGATTGTATGATTGTGATTGTATGATTGTGATTGTATGATTGTGATTGTATGATTGTGATTGTATGATTGTGATTGTATGATTGTGATTGTATGATTGTGATTGTATGATTGTGATTGTATGATTGTGATTGTATGATTGTGATTGTATGATTGCGACTGTATGACTGCGATTGTGTGATTGTGATTGTATTGTTGTGAATGTATGATTGTGATTGTATTATTGCCTTTGGGAGATTGTATTTATATGATTGCGATTGTATGATTGTTATTGTATGATTGTGATTGTATGATTGTGATTGTATGATTGTGATTGTATGATTGCGATTGTATGATTGTGATTGTATGTTTCTGATTGTATGATTGTGACTGTATGATTGTGATTGTATGATTGTGATTGTGTGATTGTGATTCTATGATTTTAATTGCAAGGTTGTGATCGTATGACAGTGATTGTATGATTGTGATTGTACGATTGTGATTGTACGATTGTGATTGTACGATTGTGATTGTACGATTGTGATTGTACGATTGTGATTGTACGATTGTGATTGTATGATTGTGACCGTATGAGTGTGATTGTATGATTGTGATAGTATGATTGTTATTGTATTATTGTGATTGTATGATTGTGATTGTATGATTGTGATTGTAGGACTGTGACAGTATGTTTCTGATTGTATGATTGTGATTGTATGATTGTGATTGTATGATTGCGATTGTATGATCCTGATTGTATGATTCTGATTTTATGAGTGTGATTGTATGATTGCGATAGCATGATTGTTATTGCATGATTGCGATTGCAGGATTGTGATTGTATGATGGTGATTGTATGACTGTGACTGTATAATTGTGATTGTATGATTGTGATTGTATGAGTGTGATTGTATGATTGTGATTGTATGGCTGCGATTGTATGATTGTGATTGTATGTTTGTGATTGTATGATTGTGATAGTATGATTGCGACTGCAGGATTGTGCTTGTATGATTTCAACTGTATGATTGTGATTGTATGATTGTGATTGCATGATAGTGATTGTAATTGCGATTGTATGATTGTAATTGTATGACTGTGGTAGGATGACTGTGATTGTATGATAGTGATTGTATGATTGCGACTGTATGATTGGGATTGTATGATTGCGATTGTATTTTTGTGAATGTATGATTGCGATTGTATGTCTGTGATTGTACGATTGTGATTGTATGATTGTGACTGTATTATTGTGATTGTATGATTGTGATCGTATCACTGTTTTTGGGAGATTGTATTTATATGATTGCGATTGTATGATGGTGATTGAATGATGGTGATTGAATGATTGTGATTGTATGATTGTGATTGTATGATTGTGATTGTATGAGTGCGATTGTATAATTGCGATTTTATGATTGTCATTGTATGATTGTTGTTGTATGAATGCCATTGTATGATTGTGATTGTATGATTGTGATTGTATGATTGTGATTGTAGGACTGTGACAGTATGTTTCTGATTGTATGATTGTGATTGTATGATTGTGATTGTATGATTGTGATTGTGTGATTGTGATTCTGAGATTTTAATTGCAAGGTTGCGATCGTATGACAGTGATTGTATGATTGTGATTGTACGATTGTGATTGTACGATTGTGATTGTACGATTGTGATTGTACGATTGTGATTGTACGATTGTGATTGTACGATTGTGATTGTACGATTGTGATTGTACGATTGTGATTGTACGATTGTGATTGTACGATTGTGATTGTACGATTGTGATTGTACGATTGTGATTGTACGATTGTGATTGTACGATTGTGATTGTATGAGTGTGATTGTATGATTGTGACCGTATGAGTGTGATTGTATGATTGTGATAGTATGATTGTTATTGTATTATTCTGATTGTATGATTGTGATTGTATGATTGTGATAGTATGATTGTGATTGTATGATTGTGACTGTATCAATGTTTTTTGGAGATTGTATTTATATGATTGCGATTGTATGATTGTTATTGTATTATTGTGATTGTATTATTGTGCTTCTATGATTGTGATTGTATGATTGTGATTGTATGATTGTGATTGTATGAGTGTGATTGTATGATTGCGATACTATGATTGTTATTGCATGATTACGATTGCAGGATTGTGCTTGTATGATTGTGATTGTATGATTGTGATTGTATGATTCTGATTTTATGAGTGCGATTGTATGATTGCGATAGCATGATTGTTATTGCATGATTGCGATTGCAGGATTGTGATTGTATGGTGGTGATTGTATGACTGTGACTGTATAATTGTGATTGTATGATTGTGATTGTATGATGGTGATTGTATGATTATGATCGTATGATTGTTTTTGTATGATTGTGATTGTATGATTGTGATTGTATGATTGTGATTGTATGATTGTGATTGTATGAGTGCGATTGTATAATTGCGATTTTATGATTGTCATTGTATGATTGTTGTTGTATGAATGCCATTGTATGATTGTGATTGTATGATTGTGATTGTATGATTGTGATTGTAGGACTGTGACAGTATGTTTCTGATTGTATGATTGTGATTGTATGATTGTGATTGTATGATTGTGATTGTGTGATTGTGATTCTGAGATTTTAATTGCAAGGTTGCGATCGTATGACAGTGATTGTATGATTGTGATTGTACGATTGTGATTGTACGATTGTGATTGTACGATTGTGATTGTACGATTGTGATTGTACGATTGTGATTGTACGATTGTGATTGTACGATTGTGATTGTACGATTGTGATTGTACGATTGTGATTGTACGATTGTGATTGTACGATTGTGATTGTACGATTGTGATTGTACGATTGTGATTGTACGATTGTGATTGTATGAGTGTGATTGTATGATTGTGACCGTATGAGTGTGATTGTATGATTGTGATAGTATGATTGTTATTGTATTATTCTGATTGTATGATTGTGATTGTATGATTGTGATAGTATGATTGTGATTGTATGATTGTGACTGTATCAATGTTTTTTGGAGATTGTATTTATATGATTGCGATTGTATGATTGTTATTGTATTATTGTGATTGTATTATTGTGCTTCTATGATTGTGATTGTATGATTGTGATTGTATGATTGTGATTGTATGAGTGTGATTGTATGATTGCGATACTATGATTGTTATTGCATGATTACGATTGCAGGATTGTGCTTGTATGATTGTGATTGTATGATTGTGATTGTATGATTCTGATTTTATGAGTGCGATTGTATGATTGCGATAGCATGATTGTTATTGCATGATTGCGATTGCAGGATTGTGATTGTATGGTGGTGATTGTATGACTGTGACTGTATAATTGTGATTGTATGATTGTGATTGTATGATGGTGATTGTATGATTATGATCGTATGATTGTTTTTGTATGATTGTGATTGTATGATTGTGATTGTATGATTGTGATTGTATGATTGTGATTGTATGATTGTGATTGTATGATTGTGATTGTATGATTGTGACTGTATGACTGCGATTGTGTGATTGTGATTGTATTGTTGTGAATGTATGATTGTGATTGTATGCTTGTGATTGTATGACTGAGATTGTATGATTGTGATTGTATTATTGTCTTTGGGAGATTGTATTTATATGATTGCAATTGTATGATTGTTATTGTATGATTGTGATTGTATGATTGTGATTGTATGATTGCGATTGTATGATTGTGATTGTATGATTGTGATTGTATGATTGTGATTGTATGTTTGTGATTGTATGATTGTGATTGCATGATAGTGATTGTAATTGCGATTGTATGATTGTAATTGTATGACTGTGGTAGGATGACTGTGATTGTATGATAGTGATTGTATGATTGCGACTGTATGATTGGGATTGTATGATTGTGATTGTATTTTTGTGAATGTATGATTGTGATTGTATGTCTGTGATTGTATGATTGTGATTGTATGATTGTGACTGTATTATTGTGATTGTATGATTGTGATCGTATCACTGTTTTTGGGAGATTGTATTTATATGATTGCGATTGTATGATGGTGATTGAATGATGGTGATTGAATGATTGTGATTGTATGATTGTGATTGTATGATTGTGATTGTATGAGTGCGATTGTATGATTGCGATTTTATGATTGTCATTGTATGATTGTTGTTGTATGGATGCCATTGTATGATTGTGATTGTATGATTGTGATTGTAGGACTGTGACAGTATGTTTCTGATTGTATGATTGTGATTGTATGATTGTGATTGTATGATTGTGATTGTATGATTTTGATTGTATGATTGTGATTGTATGATTGTGATTGTGTGATTGTGATTCTGAGATTTTAATTGCAAGGTTGCGATCGTATGACAGTGATTGTATGATTGTGATTGTACGATTGTGATTGTACGATTGTGATTGTATGGTTGCGATTGTATCAATGTTTTTGGGAGATTGTATTTATATTGTTGCGATTGTATGATTGTTATTGTATGATTGTGATTGTATGTTTGTGATTGTATTATTGTGATTGTATGGTTGTGATTGTATGGTTGTGATTGTGTGATTGCGATTGTATGATCGTGATTGTATGATTCTGATTTTATGAGTGTGATGGTATGATTGCGATAGCATGATTGTTATTGCATGATTGCGATTGCAGGATTGTGATTGTATGATGGTGATTGTATGACTGTGGTGTATAATTGTGATTGTATGATTGTGATTGTATGAGTGTGATTGTATGATTGTGATTGTATGATTGTGATTGTATGATTGTGATTGTATTATTGTGATTGTATTATTGTGCTTCTATGATTGTGATTGTATGATTGTGATTGTATGATTGCGATTGTATGATCGTGATTGTATGATTGTGATTGTATGATTGTGATTGTATGATTGTGATTGTATGATTGTGATTGTATTATTGTGATTGTATTATTGTGCTTCTATGATTGTGATTGTATTATTGTGATTTTATGATTGTGTATGAGAGATTGTTAATGAATGATTGCTCTTTTATGGGTGTGATTGTATTATTGTGATTGTGAGTTTGTGATTCTGAGATTGTAATTGTATGACTGCCATTGTATGATCGTGATGGTATGATTGTTTTTGTATGATTGTGATTGTATGATTGTAATTGTATGATTGTGGTCCTATGACTGTGATTGTATGATTGTGATTGTATGATTGTGATTGTATGATTGTGATTGTATGATTGTGATTGTATGATTGTTTTTGGGAGATTGTATTTATATGATTGCGATTGTATGATTGTGATTGAATGATTGTGACTGTAATTGTGATTGTATGATTGTAATTGTATGACTGTGGTAGTATGACTGTGATTGTATGATTGTGACTGTATTATTGTGATTGTATGATTGTGATTGTATGATTGTGATTGTATGATTGTGATTGTATGATTGTGATTGTATGATTGTGATTGTATCAATGTCTTTAGGAGATTGTATTTATATGATTGCGATTGTATGATCGTGATTTTATGATTGTGATTGTATGATTGTGATTGTATGATTGTGATTGTATGATTGTGATTGTATGATTGTGATTGTATGATTGTGATTGTATGATTGTGATTGTATGATTGTGATTGTATGATTGTGATTGTATGATTGCGACTGTATGACTGCGATTGTGTGATTGTGATTGTATTGTTGTGAATGTATGATTGTGATTGTATTATTGCCTTTGGGAGATTGTATTTATATGATTGCGATTGTATGATTGTTATTGTATGATTGTGATTGTATGATTGTGATTGTATGATTGCGATTGTATGATTGTGATTGTATGTTTCTGATTGTATGATTGTGAGTGTATGATTGTGATTGTATGATTGTGATTGTGTGATTGTGATTCTATGATTTTAATTGCAAGGTTGTGATCGTATGACAGTGATTGTATGATTGTGATTGTACGATTGTGATTGTACGATTGTGATTGTACGATTGTGATTGTACGATTGTGATTGTACGATTGTGATTGTACGATTGTGATTGTACGATTGTGATTGTACGATTGTGATTGTACGATTGTGATTGTACGATTGTGATTGTATGATTGTGACCGTATGATTGTTATTGTATTATTGTGATTGTATGATTGTGATTGTATGATTGTGATTGTAGGACTGTGACAGTATGTTTCTGATTGTATGATTGTGATTGTATGATTGTGATTGTATGATTGCGATTGTATGATCCTGATTGTATGATTCTGATTTTATGAGTGTGATTGTATGATTGCGATAGCATGATTGTTATTGCATGATTGCGATTGCAGGATTGTGATTGTATGATGGTGATTGTATGACTGTTACTGTATAATTGTGATTGTACGATTGTGATTGTATGAGTGTGATTGTATGATTGTGACCGTATGAGTGTGATTGTATGATTGGGATAGTATGATTGTTATTGTATTATTCTGATTGTATGATTGTGATTGTATGATTGTGATTGTATGATTGTGATTGTATGATTGTGATTGTATGATTGTGATTGTATCAATGTTTTTTGGAGATTGTATTTATATGATTGCGATTGTATGATTGTTATTGTATGATTGTGATTGTATGTTTGTGATTGTATTATTGTGATTGTATGGTTGTAATTGTATGATTGCGATTGTATGATCGTGATTGTATGATTGTGATTGTATGAGTGTGATTGTATGATTGTGATAGTATGATTGTGATTGTATGATTGTGATTGTATCAGTGTCTTTGGGAGATTGTATTTATATGGTTGCGATTGTATGATTGTTATTGTATGATTGTGATTGTATGTTTGTGATTGTATTATTGTGATTGTATTATTGTGATTGTATTATTGTGCTTCTATGATTGTGATTGTATTATTGTGATTGTATGGGTGCGATTGTATGATTGTGACTGTATGAGTGTGATTGTATGATTGTGACAGTATGATTGTGATTGTATGATTGTAATTGTATCAATGTTTTTAGGAGATTGTATTTATATGATTGCGATTGTATGACTGTTATTGTATGATTGTGATTGTATGTTTGTGATTGTATTATTGTGATTGTATGGTTGTGATTGTATGATTGCGATTGTATGATTGTGATTGTATTATTGTGATTGTATTATTGTGCTTCTATGATTGTGATTGTATGATTGTGACTCTATTATTGTGATTTTATGATTGTGATTGTATGATTGTTTTTGGGGGATTGTATTTATATGATCGCGATTGTATGATTGTGATTGAATGATTGTGATTTTATGATTGTGATTGTATGATTGTGATTGTATGATTGTGATTGTATGAGTGTGATTGTATGATTGCGATACTATGATTGTTATTGCATGATTACGATTGCAGGATTGTGCTTGTATGATTGTGATTGTATGATTGTGATTGTATGATTCTGATTTTATGAGTGTGATTGTATGATTGCGATAGCATGATTGTTATTGCATGATTGCGATTGCAGGATTGTGATTGTATGATGGTGATTGTATGACTGTGACTGTATAATTGTGATTGTATGATTGTGATTGTATGAGTGTGATTGTATGATTGTGATTGTATGGCTGCGATTGTATGATTGTGATTGTATGTTTGTGATTGTATGATTGTGATAGTATGATTGCGACTGCAGGATTGTGCTTGTATGATTTCAACTGTATGATTGTGATTGTATGATTGTGATTGCATGATAGTGATTGTAATTGCGATTGTATGATTGTAATTGTATGACTGTGGTAGGATGACTGTGATTGTATGATAGTGATTGTATGATTGCGACTGTATGATTGGGATTGTATGATTGCGATTGTATTTTTGTGAATGTATGATTGCGATTGTATGTCTGTGATTGTACGATTGTGATTGTATGATTGTGACTGTATTATTGTGATTGTATGATTGTGATCGTATCACTGTTTTTGGGAGATTGTATTTATATGATTGCGATTGTATGATGGTGATTGAATGATGGTGATTGAATGATTGTGATTGTATGATTGTGATTGTATGATTGTGATTGTATGAGTGCGATTGTATAATTGCGATTTTATGATTGTCATTGTATGATTGTTGTTGTATGAATACCATTGTATGATTGTGATTGTATGATTGTGATTGTATGATTGTGATTGTAGGACTGTGACAGTATGTTTCTGATTGTATGATTGTGATTGTATGATTGTGATTGTGTGATTGTGATTCTGAGATTTTAATTGCAAGGTTGCGATCGTATGACAGTGATTGTATGATTGTGATTGTACGATTGTGATTGTACGATTGTGATTGTACGATTGTGATTGTACGATTGTGATTGTACGATTGTGATTGTACGATTGTGATTGTACGATTGTGATTGTACGATTGTGATTGTACGATTGTGATTGTACGATTGTGATTGTACGATTGTGATTGTACGATTGTGATTGTATGAGTGTGATTGTATGATTGTGACCGTATGAGTGTGATTGTATGATTGTGATAGTATGATTGTTATTGTATTATTCTGATTGTATGATTGTGATTGTATGATTGTGATTGTATGATTGTGATTGTATCAATGTTTTTTGGAGATTGTATTTATATGATTGCGATTGTACGATTGTTATTGTATTATTGTGATTGTATTATTGTGCTTCTATGATTGTGATTGTATGATTGTGATTGTATGATTGTGATTGTATGAGTGTGATTGTATGATTGCGATACTATGATTGTTATTGCATGATTAAGATTGCAGGATTGTGCTTGTATGATTGTGATTGTATGATTGTGATTGTATGATTCTGATTTTATTAGTGCGATTTTATGATTGCGATTTTATGATTGTGATTGTATGATTGTTGTTGTATGAATGCCATTGTATGATTGTGATTGTATGATTGTGATTGTAGGACTGTGACAGTATGTTTCTGATTGTATGATTGTGATTGTATGATTGTGATTGTATGATTGTGATTGTATGATTGTGATTGTATGATTGTGATTGTATCAATGTTTTTTGGAGATTGTATTTATATGATTGCGATTGTATGATTGTTATTGTATGATTGTGATTGTATGTTTGTGATTGTATTATTGTGATTGTATGGTTGTAATTGTATGATTGCGATTGTATGATCGTGATTGTATGATTGTGATTGTATGAGTGTGATTGTATGATTGTGATAGTATGATTGTGATTGTATGATTGTGATTGTATCAGTGTTTTTGGGAGATTGTATTTATATGGTTGCGATTGTATGATTGTTATTGTATGATTGTGATTGTATGTTTGTGATTGTATTATTGTGATTGTATTATTGTGATTGTATTATTGTGCTTCTATGATTGTGATTGTATTATTGTGATTGTATGGGTGCGATTGTATGATTGTGACTGTATGAGTGTGATTGTATGATTGTGACAGTATGATTGTGATTGTATGATTGTAATTGTATCAATGTTTTTAGGAGATTGTATTTATATGATTGCGATTGTATGACTGTTATTGTATGATTGTGATTGTATGTTTGTGATTGTATTATTGTGATTGTATGGTTGTGATTGTATGATTGCGATTGTATGATTGTGATTGTATTATTGTGATTGTATTATTGTGCTTCTATGATTGTGATTGTATGATTGTGACTCTATTATTGTGATTTTATGATTGTGATTGTATGATTGTTTTTGGGGGATTGTATTTATATGATCGCGATTGTATGATTGTGATTGAATGATTGTGATTTTATGATTGTGATTGTATGATTGTGATTGTATGATTGTGATTGTATGAGTGTGATTGTATGATTGCGATACTATGATTGTTATTGCATGATTACGATTGCAGGATTGTGCTTGTATGATTGTGATTGTATGATTGTGATTGTATGATTCTGATTTTATGAGTGTGATTGTATGATTGCGATAGCATGATTGTTATTGCATGATTGCGATTGCAGGATTGTGATTGTATGATGGTGATTGTATGACTGTGACTGTATAATTGTGATTGTATGATTGTGATTGTATGAGTGTGATTGTATGATTGTGATTGTATGGCTGCGATTGTATGATTGTGATTGTATGTTTGTGATTGTATGATTGTGATAGTATGATTGCGACTGCAGGATTGTGCTTGTATGATTTCAACTGTATGATTGTGATTGTATGATTGTGATTGCATGATAGTGATTGTAATTGCGATTGTATGATTGTAATTGTATGACTGTGGTAGGATGACTGTGATTGTATGATAGTGATTGTATGATTGCGACTGTATGATTGGGATTGTATGATTGCGATTGTATTTTTGTGAATGTATGATTGCGATTGTATGTCTGTGATTGTACGATTGTGATTGTATGATTGTGACTGTATTATTGTGATTGTATGATTGTGATCGTATCACTGTTTTTGGGAGATTGTATTTATATGATTGCGATTGTATGATGGTGATTGAATGATGGTGATTGAATGATTGTGATTGTATGATTGTGATTGTATGATTGTGATTGTATGAGTGCGATTGTATAATTGCGATTTTATGATTGTCATTGTATGATTGTTGTTGTATGAATACCATTGTATGATTGTGATTGTATGATTGTGATTGTATGATTGTGATTGTAGGACTGTGACAGTATGTTTCTGATTGTATGATTGTGATTGTATGATTGTGATTGTGTGATTGTGATTCTGAGATTTTAATTGCAAGGTTGCGATCGTATGACAGTGATTGTATGATTGTGATTGTACGATTGTGATTGTACGATTGTGATTGTACGATTGTGATTGTACGATTGTGATTGTACGATTGTGATTGTACGATTGTGATTGTACGATTGTGATTGTACGATTGTGATTGTACGATTGTGATTGTACGATTGTGATTGTACGATTGTGATTGTATGAGTGTGATTGTATGATTGTGACCGTATGAGTGTGATTGTATGATTGTGATAGTATGATTGTTATTGTATTATTCTGATTGTATGATTGTGATTGTATGATTGTGATTGTATGATTGTGATTGTATCAATGTTTTTTGGAGATTGTATTTATATGATTGCGATTGTATGATTGTTATTGTATTATTGTGATTGTATTATTGTGCTTCTATGATTGTGATTGTATGATTGTGATTGTATGATTGTGATTGTATGAGTGTGATTGTATGATTGCGATACTATGATTGTTATTGCATGATTAAGATTGCAGGATTGTGCTTGTATGATTGTGATTGTATGATTGTGATTGTATGATTCTGATTTTATTAGTGCGATTTTATGATTGCGATTTTATGATTGTGATTGTATGATTGTTGTTGTATGAATGCCATTGTATGATTGTGATTGTATGATTGTGATTGTAGGACTGTGACAGTATGTTTCTGATTGTATGATTGTGATTGTATGATTGTGATTGTATGATTGTGATTGTATGATTGTGATTGTATGATTGTGATTGTAGGATTGTGATTGTATGATCGTGATTGTGTGATTGTGATTCTGAGATTTTAATTGTATGGTTGTGATCGTATGACAGTGATTGTATGATTGTGATTGTATGATTGTGATTGTATGATTGTGATTGTATGATTGTGATTGTATGATTGTGATTGTATGATTGTGATTGTATGATTGTGATTGTATGATTGTGATTGTATGATTGTGATTGTATGATTGTGATTGTATTATTGTGATTGTATGAGTGCGATTGTATGATTGTGACTGTATGAGTGTGATTGTATGATTGTGACAGTATGATTGTGATTGTATGATTGTAATTGTATCAATGTTTTTAGGAGATTGTATTTATATGATTGCGATTGTATGACTGTTATTGTATGATTGTGATTGTATGTTTGTGATTGTATTATTGTGATTGTATGGTTGTGATTGTATGATTGCGATTGTATGATTGTGATTGTATTATTGTGATTGTATTATTGTGCTTCTATGATTGTGATTGTATGATTGTGATTGTATGATTGTGATTGTATCAATGTTTTTGGGAGATTGTATTTATATGGTTGCGATTGTATGATTGTTATTGTATGATTGTGATTGTATGTTTGTGACAGTATGATTGTGATTGTATGATTGTGATTGTATGATTGTGATTGTATGTTTCTGATTTTATGAGTGTGATTGTATGATTGCGATAGCATGATTGTTATTGCATGATTGCGATTGCAGGATTGTGATTGTATGGTGGTGATTGTATGATTGTGATTGTATGATTGTGATTGTATGATTGTGATTGTATGTTTGTGATTGTATGCTTGTGATTGTATGATTGTGATAGTATGATTGCGACTGCAGGATTGTGCTTGTATGATTTCAACTGTATGATTGTGATTGTATGGTTGTGATTGCATGATAGTGATTGTAATTGCGATTGTATGATTGTAATTGTATGACTGTGGTAGGATGACTGTGATTGTATGATAGTGATTGTATGATTGCGACTGTATGATTGGGATTGTATGATTGTGATTGTATTTTTGTGAATGTATGATTGTGATTGTATGTCTGTGATTGTATGATTGTGATTGTATGATTGTGACTGTATTATTGTGATTGTAGGACTGTGACAGTATGTTTCTGATTGTATGATTGTGATTGTATGATTGTGATTGTGTGATTGTGATTCTGAGATTTTAATTGCAAGGTTGCGATCGTATGACAGTGATTGTATGATTGTGATTGTACGATTGTGATTGTACGATTGTGATTGTACGATTGTGATTGTATGATTGTGATTGTATCAATGTTTTTGGGAGATTGTATTTATATGGTTGCGATTGTATGATTGTTATTGTATGATTGTGATTGTATGTTTGTGATTGTATTATTGTGATTGTATGGTTGTGATTGTATGGTTGTGATTCTGTGATTGCGATTGTATGATCGTGATTGTATGATTCTGATTTTATGAGTGTGATTGTATGATTGCGATAGCATGATTGTTATTGCATGATTGCGATTGCAGGATTGTGATTGTATGATGGTGATTGTATGACTGTGACTGTATAATTGCGATTGTATGATTGTGATTGTATGAGTGTGATTGTATGATTGTGATTGTATGATTGTGATTGTATGATTGTGATTGTATGATTGTGATTGTATGATTGTGATTGTATTATTGTGATTGTATTATTGTGCTTCTATGATTGTGATTGTATGATTGTGATTGTATGATTGCGATTGTATGATCGTGATTGTATGATCGTGATTGTATGATTGTGATTGTATGATTGTGATTGTATGATTGTGATTGTATTATTGTGATTGTATTATTGTGCTTCTATGATTGTGATTGTATTATTGTGATTTTATGATTGTGTATGAGAGATTGTTAATGAATGATTGCTCTTTTATGGGTGTGATTGTATTATTGTGATTGTGAGTTTGTGATTCTGAGATTGTAACTGTATGACTGCCATTGTATGATCGTGATGGTATGATTGTTTTTGTATGATTGTGATTGTATGATTGTAATTGTATGATTGTGGTCGTATGACTGTGATTGTATGATTGTGATTGTATGATTGTGATTGTATGATTGTGATTGTATGATTGTGATTGTATGATTGTGATTGTATGATTGTGATTGTATGATTGTGATTGTATGATTGTGATTGTATGATTGTGATTGTATGATTGTGATTGTATGATTGTGATTGTATGATTGCGACTGTATGACTGCGATTGTGTGATTGTGATTGTATTGTTGTGAATGTATGATTGTGATTGTATTATTGCCTTTGGGAGATTGTATTTATATGATTGCGATTGTATGATTGTTATTGTATGATTGTGATTGTGTGATTGTGATTGTATGATTGTGATTGTATGATTGTGATTGTATGATTGCGATTGTATGATTGTGATTGTATGTTTCTGATTGTATGATTGTGACTGTATGATTGTGATTGTATGATTGTGATTGTGTGATTGTGATTCTATGATTTTAATTGCAAGGTTGTGATCGTATGACAGTGATTGTATGATTGTGATTGTACGATTGTGATTGTACGATTGTGATTGTACGATTGTGATTGTACGATTGTGATTGTACGATTGTGATTGTACGATTGTGATTGTATGATTGTGACCGTATGAGTGTGATTGTATGATTGTGATAGTATGATTGTTATTGTATTATTGTGATTGTATGATTGTGATTGTATGATTGTGATTGTAGGACTGTGACAGTATGTTTCTGATTGTATGATTGTGATTGTATGATTGTGATTGTATGATTGCGATTGTATGATCCTGATTGTATGATTCTGATTTTATGAGTGTGATTGTATGATTGCGATAGCATGATTGTTATTGCATGATTGCGATTGCAGGATTGTGATTGTATGATGGTGATTGTATGACTGTGACTGTATAATTGTGATTGTATGATTGTGATTGTATGAGTGTGATTGTATGATTGTGATTGTATGGCTGCGATTGTATGATTGTGATTGTATGTTTGTGATTGTATGATTGTGATAGTATGATTGCGACTGCAGGATTGTGCTTGTATGATTTCAACTGTATGATTGGGATTGTATGATTGTGATTGCATGATAGTGATTGTAATTGCGATTGTATGATTGTAATTGTATGACTGTGGTAGGATGACTGTGATTGTATGATAGTGATTGTATGATTGCGACTGTATGATTGGGATTGTATGATTGCGATTGTATTTTTGTGAATGTATGATTGCGATTGTATGTCTGTGATTGTACGATTGTGATTGTATGATTGTGACTGTATTATTGTGATTGTATGATTGTGATCGTATCACTGTTTTTGGGAGATTGTATTTATATGATTGCGATTGTATGATGGTGATTGAATGATGGTGATTGAATGATTGTGATTGTATGATTGTGATTGTATGATTGTGATTGTATGAGTGCGATTGTATAATTGCGATTTTATGATTGTCATTGTATGATTGTTGTTGTATGAATGCCATTGTATGATTGTGATTGTATGATTGTGATTGTATGATTGTGATTGTATGATTGTGATTGTAGGACTGTGACAGTATGTTTCTGATTGTATGATTGTGATTGTATGATTGTGATTGTATGATTGTGATTGTGTGATTGTGATTCTGAGATTTTAATTGCAAGGTTGCGATCGTATGACAGTGATTGTATGATTGTGATTGTACGATTGTGATTGTACGATTGTGATTGTACGATTGTGATTGTACGATTGTGATTGTACGATTGTGATTGTACGATTGTGATTGTACGATTGTGATTGTACGATTGTGATTGTACGATTGTGATTGTACGATTGTGATTGTACGATTGTGATTGTACGATTGTGATTGTATGAGTGTGATTGTATGATTGTGACCGTATGAGTGTGATTGTATGATTGTGATAGTATGATTGTTATTGTATTATTCTGATTGTATGATTGTGATTGTATGATTGTGATAGTATGATTGTGATTGTATGATTGTGATTGTATCAATGTTTTTTGGAGATTGTATTTATATGATTGCGATTGTATGATTGTTATTGTATTATTGTGATTGTATTATTGTGCTTCTATGATTGTGATTGTATGATTGTGATTGTATGATTGTGATTGTATGAGTGTGATTGTATGATTGCGATACTATGATTGTTATTGCATGATTACGATTGCAGGATTGTGCTTGTATGATTGTGATTGTATGATTGTGATTGTATGATTCTGATTTTATGAGTGCGATTGTATGATTGCGATAGCATGATTGTTATTGCATGATTGCGATTGCAGGATTGTGATTGTATGGTGGTGATTGTATGACTGTGACTGTATAATTGTGATTGTATGATTGTGATTGTATGATGGTGATTGTATGATTATGATCGTATGATTGTTTTTGTATGATTGTGATTGTATGATTGTGATTGTATGATTGTGATTGTATGATTGTGATTGTATGATTGTGATTGTATGATTGTGATTGTATGATTGTGACTGTATGACTGCGATTGTGTGATTGTGATTGTATTGTTGTGAATGTATGATTGTGATTGTATGCTTGTGATTGTATGACTGAGATTGTATGATTGTGATTGTATTATTGTCTTTGGGAGATTGTATTTATATGATTGCAATTGTATGATTGTTATTGTATGATTGTGATTGTATGATTGTGATTGTATGATTGCGATTGTATGATTGTGATTGTATGATTGTGATTGTATGATTGTGATTGTATGTTTGTGATTGTATGATTGTGATTGCATGATAGTGATTGTAATTGCGATTGTATGATTGTAATTGTATGACTGTGGTAGGATGACTGTGATTGTATGATAGTGATTGTATGATTGCGACTGTATGATTGGGATTGTATGATTGTGATTGTATTTTTGTGAATGTATGATTGTGATTGTATGTCTGTGATTGTATGATTGTGATTGTATGATTGTGACTGTATTATTGTGATTGTATGATTGTGATCGTATCACTGTTTTTGGGAGATTGTATTTATATGATTGCGATTGTATGATGGTGATTGAATGATGGTGATTGAATGATTGTGATTGTATGATTGTGATTGTATGATTGTGATTGTATGAGTGCGATTGTATGATTGCGATTTTATGATTGTCATTGTATGATTGTTGTTGTATGGATGCCATTGTATGATTGTGATTGTATGATTGTGATTGTAGGACTGTGACAGTATGTTTCTGATTGTATGATTGTGATTGTATGATTGTGATTGTATGATTGTGATTGTATGATTGTGATTGTATGATTGTGATTGTATGATTGTGATTGTGTGATTGTGATTCTGAGATTTTAATTGCAAGGTTGCGATCGTATGACAGTGATTGTATGATTGTGATTGTACGATTGTGATTGTACGATTGTGATTGTACGATTGTGATTGTATGGTTGCGATTGTATCAATGTTTTTGGGAGATTGTATTTATATTGTTGCGATTGTATGATTGTTATTGTATGATTGTGATTGTATGTTTGTGATTGTATTATTGTGATTGTATGGTTGTGATTGTATGGTTGTGATTGTGTGATTGCGATTGTATGATCGTGATTGTATGATTCTGATTTTATGAGTGTGATGGTATGATTGCGATAGCATGATTGTTATTGCATGATTGCGATTGCAGGATTGTGATTGTATGATGGTGATTGTATGACTGTGGTGTATAATTGTGATTGTATGATTGTGATTGTATGAGTGTGATTGTATGATTGTGATTGTATGATTGTGATTGTATGATTGTGATTGTATTATTGTGATTGTATTATTGTGCTTCTATGATTGTGATTGTATGATTGTGATTGTATGATTGCGATTGTATGATCGTGATTGTATGATTGTGATTGTATGATTGTGATTGTATGATTGTGATTGTATGATTGTGATTGTATTATTGTGATTGTATTATTGTGCTTCTATGATTGTGATTGTATTATTGTGATTTTATGATTGTGTATGAGAGATTGTTAATGAATGATTGCTCTTTTATGGGTGTGATTGTATTATTGTGATTGTGAGTTTGTGATTCTGAGATTGTAATTGTATGACTGCCATTGTATGATCGTGATGGTATGATTGTTTTTGTATGATTGTGATTGTATGATTGTAATTGTATGATTGTGGTCGTATGACTGTGATTGTATGATTGTGATTGTATGATTGTGATTGTATGATTGTGATTGTATGATTGTGATTGTATGATTGTGATTGTATGATTGTTTTTGGGAGATTGTATTTATATGATTGCGATTGTATGATTGTGATTGAATGATTGTGACTGTAATTGTGATTGTATGATTGTAATTGTATGACTGTGGTAGTATGACTGTGATTGTATGATTGTGACTGTATTATTGTGATTGTATGATTGTGATTGTATGATTGTGATTGTATGATTGTGATTGTATGATTGTGATTGTATCAATGTCTTTAGGAGATTGTATTTATATGATTGTGATTGTATGATTGTGATTGTATGATTCTGATTTTATGAGTGCGATTGTATGATTGCGATAGCATGATTGTTATTGCATGATTGCGATTGCAGGATTGTGATTGTATGGTGGTGATTGTATGACTGTGACTGTATAATTGTGATTGTATGATTGTGATTGTATGATGGTGATTGTATGATTATGATCGTATGATTGTATTTGTATGATTGTGATTGTATGATTGTGATTGTATGATTGTGATTGTATGATTGTGATTGTATGAGTGCGATTGTATAATTGCGATTTTATGATTGTCATTGTATGATTGTTGTTGTATGAATGCCATTGTATGATTGTGATTGTATGATTGTGATTGTATGATTGTGATTGTAGGACTGTGACAGTATGTTTCTGATTGTATGATTGTGATTGTATGATTGTGATTGTATGATTGTGATTGTGTGATTGTGATTCTGAGATTTTAATTGCAAGGTTGCGATCGTATGACAGTGATTGTATGATTGTGATTGTACGATTGTGATTGTACGATTGTGATTGTACGATTGTGATTGTACGATTGTGATTGTACGATTGTGATTGTACGATTGTGATTGTACGATTGTGATTGTACGATTGTGATTGTACGATTGTGATTGTACGATTGTGATTGTACGATTGTGATTGTACGATTGTGATTGTATGAGTGTGATTGTATGATTGTGACCGTATGAGTGTGATTGTATGATTGTGATAGTATGATTGTTATTGTATTATTCTGATTGTATGATTGTGATTGTATGATTGTGATAGTATGATTGTGATTGTATGATTGTGACTGTATCAATGTTTTTTGGAGATTGTATTTATATGATTGCGATTGTATGATTGTTATTGTATTATTGTGATTGTATTATTGTGCTTCTATGATTGTGATTGTATGATTGTGATTGTATGATTGTGATTGTATGAGTGTGATTGTATGATTGCGATACTATGATTGTTATTGCATGATTACGATTGCAGGATTGTGCTTGTATGATTGTGATTGTATGATTGTGATTGTATAATTCTGATTTTATGAGTGCGATTGTATGATTGCGATAGCATGATTGTTATTGCATGATTGCGATTGCAGGATTGTGATTGTATGGTGGTGATTGTATGACTGTGACTGTATAATTGTGATTGTATGATTGTGATTGTATGATGGTGATTGTATGATTATGATCGTATGATTGTTTTTGTATGATTGTGATTGTATGATTGTGATTGTATGATTGTGATTGTATGATTGTGATTGTATGATTGTGATTGTATGATTGTGATTGTATGATTGTGACTGTATGACTGCGATTGTGTGATTGTGATTGTATTGTTGTGAATGTATGATTGTGATTGTATGCTTGTGATTGTATGACTGAGATTGTATGATTGTGATTGTATTATTGTCTTTGGGAGATTGTATTTATATGATTGCAATTGTATGATTGTTATTGTATGATTGTGATTGTATGATTGTGATTGTATGATTGCGATTGTATGATTGTGATTGTATGATTGTGATTGTATGATTGTGATTGTATGTTTGTGATTGTATGATTGTGATTGCATGATAGTGATTGTAATTGCGATTGTATGATTGTAATTGTATGACTGTGGTAGGATGACTGTGATTGTATGATAGTGATTGTATGATTGCGACTGTATGATTGGGATTGTATGATTGTGATTGTATTTTTGTGAATGTATGATTGTGATTGTATGTCTGTGATTGTATGATTGTGATTGTATGATTGTGACTGTATTATTGTGATTGTATGATTGTGATCGTATCACTGTTTTTGGGAGATTGTATTTATATGATTGCGATTGTATGATGGTGATTGAATGATGGTGATTGAATGATTGCGATTGTATGATTGTGATTGTATGATTGTGATTGTATGAGTGCGATTGTATGATTGCGATTTTATGATTGTCATTGTATGATTGTTGTTGTATGGATGCCATTGTATGATTGTGATTGTATGATTGTGATTGTAGGACTGTGACAGTATGTTTCTGATTGTATGATTGTGATTGTATGATTGTGATTGTATGATTGTGATTGTATGATTTTGATTGTATGATTGTGATTGTATGATTGTGATTGTGTGATTGTGATTCTGAGATTTTAATTGCAAGGTTGCGATCGTATGACAGTGATTGTATGATTGTGATTGTACGATTGTGATTGTACGATTGTGATTGTATGGTTGCGATTGTATCAATGTTTTTGGGAGATTGTATTTATATTGTTGCGATTGTATGATTGTTATTGTATGATTGTGATTGTATGTTTGTGATTGTATTATTGTGATTGTATGGTTGTGATTGTATGGTTGTGATTGTGTGATTGCGATTGTATGATCGTGATTGTATGATTCTGATTTTATGAGTGTGATGGTATGATTGCGATAGCATGATTGTTATTGCATGATTGCGATTGCAGGATTGTGATTGTATGATGGTGATTGTATGACTGTGGTGTATAATTGTGATTGTATGATTGTGATTGTATGAGTGTGATTGTATGATTGTGATTGTATGATTGTGATTGTATGATTGTGATTGTATTATTGTGATTGTATTATTGTGCTTCTATGATTGTGATTGTATGATTGTGATTGTATGATTGCGATTGTATGATCGTGATTGTATGATTGTGATTGTATGATTGTGATTGTATGATTGTGATTGTATGATTGTGATTGTATTATTGTGATTGTATTATTGTGCTTCTATGATTGTGATTGTATTATTGTGATTTTATGATTGTGTATGAGAGATTGTTAATGAATGATTGCTCTTTTATGGGTGTGATTGTATTATTGTGATTGTGAGTTTGTGATTCTGAGATTGTAATTGTATGACTGCCATTGTATGATCGTGATGGTATGATTGTTTTTGTATGATTGTGATTGTATGATTGTAATTGTATGATTGTGGTCGTATGACTGTGATTGTATGATTGTGATTGTATGATTGTGATTGTATGATTGTGATTGTATGATTGTGATTGTATGATTGTTTTTGGGAGATTGTATTTATATGATTGCGATTGTATGATTGTGATTGAATGATTGTGACTGTAATTGTGATTGTATGATTGTAATTGTATGACTGTGGTAGTATGACTGTGATTGTATGATTGTGACTGTATTATTGTGATTGTATGATTGTGATTGTATGATTGTGATTGTATGATTGTGATTGTATGATTGTGATTGTATCAATGTCTTTAGGAGATTGTATTTATATGATTGCGATTGTATGATCGTGATTTTATGATTGTGATTGTATGATTGTGATTGTATGATTGTGATTGTATGATTGTGATTGTATGATTGTGATTGTATGATTGTGATTGTATGATTGTGATTGTATGATTGTGATTGTATGATTGTGATTGTATGATTGTGATTGTATGATTGTGATTGTATGATTGTGATTGTATGATTGCGACTGTATGACTGCGATTGTGTGATTGTGATTGTATTGTTGTGAATGTATGATTGTGATTGTATTATTGCCTTTGGGAGATTGTATTTATATGATTGCGATTGTATGATTGTTATTGTATGATTGTGATTGTATGATTGTGATTGTATGATTGCGATTGTATGATTGTGATTGTATGTTTCTGATTGTATGATTGTGAGTGTATGATTGTGATTGTATGATTGTGATTGTGTGATTGTGATTCTATGATCTTAATTGCAAGGTTGTGATCGTATGACAGTGATTGTATGATTGTGATTGTACGATTGTGATTGTACGATTGTGATTGTACGATTGTGATTGTGCGATTGTGATTGTACGATTGTGATTGTACGATTGTGATTGTACGATTGTGATTGTACGATTGTGATTGTATGATTGTGACCGTATGATTGTTATTGTATTATTGTGATTGTATGATTGTGATTGTATGATTGTGATTGTAGGACTGTGACAGTATGTTTCTGATTGTATGATTGTGATTGTATGATTGTGATTTTATGATTGCGATTGTATGATCCTGATTGTATGATTCTGATTTTATGAGTGTGATTGTATGATTGCGATAGCATGATTGTTATTGCATGATTGCGATTGCAGGATTGTGATTGTATGATGGTGATTGTATGACTGTTACTGTATAATTGTGATTGTACGATTGTGATTGTATGAGTGTGATTGTATGATTGTGACCGTATGAGTGTGATTGTATGATTGGGATAGTATGATTGTTATTGTATTATTCTGATTGTATGATTGTGATTGTATGATTGTGATTGTATGATTGTGATTGTATGATTGTGATTGTATGATTGTGATTGTATCAATGTTTTTTGGAGATTGTATTTATATGATTGCGATTGTATGATTGTTATTGTATGATTGTGATTGTATGTTTGTGATTGTATTATTGTGATTGTATGGTTGTAATTGTATGATTGCGATTGTATGATCGTGATTGTATGATTGTGATTGTATGAGTGTGATTGTATGATTGTGATAGTATGATTGTGATTGTATGATTGTGATTGTATCAGTGTTTTTGGGAGATTGTATTTATATGGTTGCGATTGTATGATTGTTATTGTATGATTGTGATTGTATGTTTGTGATTGTATTATTGTGATTGTATTATTGTGATTGTATTATTGTGCTTCTATGATTGTGATTGTATTATTGTGATTGTATGGGTGCGATTGTATGATTGTGACTGTATGAGTGTGATTGTATGATTGTGACAGTATGATTGTGATTGTATGATTGTAATTGTATCAATGTTTTTAGGAGATTGTATTTATATGATTGCGATTGTATGACTGTTATTGTATGATTGTGATTGTATGTTTGTGATTGTATTATTGTGATTGTATGGTTGTGATTGTATGATTGCGATTGTATGATTGTGATTGTATTATTGTGATTGTATTATTGTGCTTCTATGATTGTGATTGTATGATTGTGATTGTATGATTCTGATTTTATGAGTGTGATTGTATGATTGCGATAGCATGATTGTTATTGCATGATTGCGATTGCAGGATTGTGATTGTATGATGGTGATTGTATGACTGTGACTGTATAATTGTGATTGTATGATTGTGATTGTATGAGTGTGATTGTATGATTGTGATTGTATGGCTGCGATTGTATGATTGTGATTGTATGTTTGTGATTGTATGATTGTGATAGTATGATTGCGACTGCAGGATTGTGCTTGTATGATTTCAACTGTATGATTGTGATTGTATGATTGTGATTGCATGATAGTGATTGTAATTGCGATTGTATGATTGTAATTGTATGACTGTGGTAGGATGACTGTGATTGTATGATAGTGATTGTATGATTGCGACTGTATGATTGGGATTGTATGATTGCGATTGTATTTTTGTGAATGTATGATTGCGATTGTATGTCTGTGATTGTACGATTGTGATTGTATGATTGTGACTGTATTATTGTGATTGTATGATTGTGATCGTATCACTGTTTTTGGGAGATTGTATTTATATGATTGCGATTGTATGATGGTGATTGAATGATGGTGATTGAATGATTGTGATTGTATGATTGTGATTGTATGAGTGCGATTGTATAATTGCGATTTTATGATTGTCATTGTATGATTGTTGTTGTATGAATACCATTGTATGATTGTGATTGTATGATTGTGATTGTATGATTGTGATTGTAGGACTGTGACAGTATGTTTCTGATTGTATGATTGTGATTGTATGATTGTGATTGTGTGATTGTGATTCTGAGATTTTAATTGCAAGGTTGCGATCGTATGACAGTGATTGTATGATTGTGATTGTACGATTGTGATTGTACGATTGTGATTGTACGATTGTGATTGTACGATTGTGATTGTACGATTGTGATTGTACGATTGTGATTGTACGATTGTGATTGTACGATTGTGATTGTACGATTGTGATTGTACGATTGTGATTGTACGATTGTGATTGTACGATTGTGATTGTATGAGTGTGATTGTATGATTGTGACCGTATGAGTGTGATTGTATGATTGTGATAGTATGATTGTTATTGTATTATTCTGATTGTATGATTGTGATTGTATGATTGTGATTGTATGATTGTGATTGTATCAATGTTTTTTGGAGATTGTATTTATATGATTGCGATTGTATGATTGTTATTGTATTATTGTGATTGTATTATTGTGCTTCTATGATTGTGATTGTATGATTGTGATTGTATGATTGTGATTGTATGAGTGTGATTGTATGATTGCGATACTATGATTGTTATTGCATGATTAAGATTGCAGGATTGTGCTTGTATGATTGTGATTGTATGATTGTGATTGTATGATTCTGATTTTATTAGTGCGATTTTATGATTGCGATTTTATGATTGTGATTGTATGATTGTTGTTGTATGAATGCCATTGTATGATTGTGATTGTATGATTGTGATTGTAGGACTGTGACAGTATGTTTCTGATTGTATGATTGTGATTGTATGATTGTGATTGTATGATTGTGATTGTATGATTGTGATTGTATGATTGTGATTGTATCAATGTTTTTTGGAGATTGTATTTATATGATTGCGATTGTATGATTGTTATTGTATGATTGTGATTGTATGATTCTGATTTTATTAGTGCGATTTTATGATTGCGATTTTATGATTGTGATTGTATGATTGTTGTTGTATGAATGCCATTGTATGATTGTGATTGTATGATTGTGATTGTAGGACTGTGACAGTATGTTTCTGATTGTATTATTGTGATTGTATGGTTGTAATTGTATGATTGCGATTGTATGATCGTGATTGTATGATTGTGATTGTATGAGTGTGATTGTATGATTGTGATAGTATGATTGTGATTGTATGATTGTGATTGTATCAGTGTTTTTGGGAGATTGTATTTATATGGTTGCGATTGTATGATTGTTATTGTATGATTGTGATTGTATGTTTGTGATTGTATTATTGTGATTGTATTATTGTGATTGTATTATTGTGCTTCTATGATTGTGATTGTATTATTGTGATTGTATGGGTGCGATTGTATGATTGTGACTGTATGAGTGTGATTGTATGATTGTGACAGTATGATTGTGATTGTATGATTGTAATTGTATCAATGTTTTTAGGAGATTGTATTTATATGATTGCGATTGTATGACTGTTATTGTATGATTGTGATTGTATGTTTGTGATTGTATTATTGTGATTGTATGGTTGTGATTGTATGATTGCGATTGTATGATTGTGATTGTATTATTGTGATTGTATTATTGTGCTTCTATGATTGTGATTGTATGATTGTGACTCTATTATTGTGATTTTATGATTGTGATTGTATGATTGTTTTTGGGGGATTGTATTTATATGATCGCGATTGTATGATTGTGATTGAATGATTGTGATTTTATGATTGTGATTGTATGATTGTGATTGTATGATTGTGATTGTATGAGTGTGATTGTATGATTGCGATACTATGATTGTTATTGCATGATTACGATTGCAGGATTGTGCTTGTATGATTGTGATTGTATGATTGTGATTGTATGATTCTGATTTTATGAGTGTGATTGTATGATTGCGATAGCATGATTGTTATTGCATGATTGCGATTGCAGGATTGTGATTGTATGATGATGATTGTATGACTGTGACTGTATAATTGTGATTGTATGATTGTGATTGTATGAGTGTGATTGTATGATTGTGATTGTATGGCTGCGATTGTATGATTGTGATTGTATGTTTGTGATTGTATGATTGTGATAGTATGATTGCGACTGCAGGATTGTGCTTGTATGATTTCAACTGTATGATTGTGATTGTATGATTGTGATTGCATGATAGTGATTGTAATTGCGATTGTATGATTGTAATTGTATGACTGTGGTAGGATGACTGTGATTGTATGATAGTGATTGTATGATTGCGACTGTATGATTGGGATTGTATGATTGCGATTGTATTTTTGTGAATGTATGATTGCGATTGTATGTCTGTGATTGTACGATTGTGATTGTATGATTGTGACTGTATTATTGTGATTGTATGATTGTGATCGTATCACTGTTTTTGGGAGATTGTATTTATATGATTGCGATTGTATGATGGTGATTGAATGATGGTGATTGAATGATTGTGATTGTATGATTGTGATTGTATGAGTGCGATTGTATAATTGCGATTTTATGATTGTCATTGTATGATTGTTGTTGTATGAATACCATTGTATGATTGTGATTGTATGATTGTGATTGTATGATTGTGATTGTAGGACTGTGACAGTATGTTTCTGATTGTATGATTGTGATTGTATGATTGTGATTGTGTGATTGTGATTCTGAGATTTTAATTGCAAGGTTGCGATCGTATGACAGTGATTGTATGATTGTGATTGTACGATTGTGATTGTACGATTGTGATTGTATGGTTGCGATTGTATCAATGTTTTTGGGAGATTGTATTTATATTGTTGCGATTGTATGATTGTTATTGTATGATTGTGATTGTATGTTTGTGATTGTATTATTGTGATTGTATGGTTGTGATTGTATGGTTGTGATTGTGTGATTGCGATTGTATGATCGTGATTGTATGATTCTGATTTTATGAGTGTGATGGTATGATTGCGATAGCATGATTGTTATTGCATGATTGCGATTGCAGGATTGTGATTGTATGATGGTGATTGTATGACTGTGGTGTATAATTGTGATTGTATGATTGTGATTGTATGAGTGTGATTGTATGATTGTGATTGTATGATTGTGATTGTATGATTGTGATTGTATTATTGTGATTGTATTATTGTGCTTCTATGATTGTGATTGTATGATTGTGATTGTATGATTGCGATTGTATGATCGTGATTGTATGATTGTGATTGTATGATTGTGATTGTATGATTGTGATTGTATGATTGTGATTGTATTATTGTGATTGTATTATTGTGCTTCTATGATTGTGATTGTATTATTGTGATTTTATGATTGTGTATGAGAGATTGTTAATGAATGATTGCTCTTTTATGGGTGTGATTGTATTATTGTGATTGTGAGTTTGTGATTCTGAGATTGTAATTGTATGACTGCCATTGTATGATCGTGATGGTATGATTGTTTTTGTATGATTGTGATTGTATGATTGTAATTGTATGATTGTGGTCGTATGACTGTGATTGTATGATTGTGATTGTATGATTGTGATTGTATGATTGTGATTGTATGATTGTGATTGTATGATTGTTTTTGGGAGATTGTATTTATATGATTGCGATTGTATGATTGTGATTGAATGATTGTGACTGTAATTGTGATTGTATGATTGTAATTGTATGACTGTGGTAGTATGACTGTGATTGTATGATTGTGACTGTATTATTGTGATTGTATGATTGTGATTGTATGATTGTGATTGTATGATTGTGATTGTATGATTGTGATTGTATGATTGTGATTGTATCAATGTCTTTAGGAGATTGTATTTATATGATTGCGATTGTATGATCGTGATTTTATGATTGCGATTGTATGATTGTGATTGAATGATTGTGACTGTAATTGTGATTGTATGATTGTAATTGTATGACTGTGGTAGTATGACTGTGATTGTATGATTGTGACTGTATTATTGTGATTGTATGATTGTGATTGTATGATTGTGATTGTATGATTGTGATTGTATGATTGTGATTGTATGATTGTGATTGTATCAATGTCTTTAGGAGATTGTATTTATATGATTGCGATTGTATGATCGTGATTTTATGATTGTGATTGTATGATTGTGATTGTATGATTGTGATTGTATGATTGTGATTGTATGATTGTGATTGTATGATTGTGATTGTATGATTGTGATTGTATGATTGTGATTGTATGATTGTGATTGTATGATTGTGATTGTATGATTGCGACTGTATGACTGCGATTGTGTGATTGTGATTGTATTGTTGTGAATGTATGATTGTGATTGTATTATTGCCTTTGGGAGATTGTATTTATATGATTGCGATTGTATGATTGTTATTGTATGATTGTGATTGTATGATTGTGATTGTATGATTGCGATTGTATGATTGTGATTGTATGTTTCTGATTGTATGATTGTGAGTGTATGATTGTGATTGTATGATTGTGATTGTGTGATTGTGATTCTATGATCTTAATTGCAAGGTTGTGATCGTATGACAGTGATTGTATGATTGTGATTGTACGATTGTGATTGTACGATTGTGATTGTACGATTGTGATTGTACGATTGTGATTGTACGATTGTGATTGTACGATTGTGATTGTACGATTGTGATTGTACGATTGTGATTGTACGATTGTGATTGTACGATTGTGATTGTATGATTGTGACCGTATGATTGTTATTGTATTATTGTGATTGTATGATTGTGATTGTATGATTGTGATTGTAGGACTGTGACAGTATGTTTCTGATTGTATGATTGTGATTGTATGATTGTGATTGTATGATTGCGATTGTATGATCCTGATTGTATGATTCTGATTTTATGAGTGTGATTGTATGATTGCGATAGCATGATTGTTATTGCATGATTGCGATTGCAGGATTGTGATTGTATGATGGTGATTGTATGACTGTTACTGTATAATTGTGATTGTACGATTGTGATTGTATGAGTGTGATTGTATGATTGTGACCGTATGAGTGTGATTGTATGATTGGGATAGTATGATTGTTATTGTATTATTCTGATTGTATGATTGTGATTGTATGATTGTGATTGTATGATTGTGATTGTATGATTGTGATTGTATCAATGTTTTTTGGAGATTGTATTTATATGATTGCGATTGTATGATTGTTATTGTATGATTGTGATTGTATGTTTGTGATTGTATTATTGTGATTGTATGGTTGTAATTGTATGATTGCGATTGTATGATCGTGATTGTATGATTGTGATTGTATGAGTGTGATTGTATGATTGTGATAGTATGATTGTGATTGTATGATTGTGATTGTATCAGTGTTTTTGGGAGATTGTATTTATATGGTTGCGATTGTATGATTGTTATTGTATGATTGTGATTGTATGTTTGTGATTGTATTATTGTGATTGTATTATTGTGATTGTATTATTGTGCTTCTATGATTGTGATTGTATTATTGTGATTGTATGGGTGCGATTGTATGATTGTGACTGTATGAGTGTGATTGTATGATTGTGACAGTATGATTGTGATTGAATGATTGTAATTGTATCAATGTTTTTAGGAGATTGTATTTATATGATTGCGATTGTATGACTGTTATTGTATGATTGTGATTGTATGTTTGTGATTGTATTATTGTGATTGTATGGTTGTGATTGTATGATTGCGATTGTATGATTGTGATTGTATTATTGTGATTGTATTATTGTGCTTCTATGATTGTGATTGTATGATTGTGACTCTATTATTGTGATTTTATGATTGTGATTGTATGATTGTTTTTGGGGGATTGTATTTATATGATCGCGATTGTATGATTGTGATTGAATGATTGTGATTTTATGATTGTGATTGTATGATTGTGATTGTATGATTGTGATTGTATGAGTGTGATTGTATGATTGCGATACTATGATTGTTATTGCATGATTACGATTGCAGGATTGTGCTTGTATGATTGTGATTGTATGATTGTGATTGTATGATTCTGATTTTATGAGTGTGATTGTATGATTGCGATAGCATGATTGTTATTGCATGATTGCGATTGCAGGATTGTGATTGTATGATGGTGATTGTATGACTGTGACTGTATAATTGTGATTGTATGATTGTGATTGTATGAGTGTGATTGTATGATTGTGATTGTATGGCTGCGATTGTATGATTGTGATTGTATGTTTGTGATTGTATGATTGTGATAGTATGATTGCGACTGCAGGATTGTGCTTGTATGATTTCAACTGTATGATTGTGATTGTATGATTGTGATTGCATGATAGTGATTGTAATTGCGATTGTATGATTGTAATTGTATGACTGTGGTAGGATGACTGTGATTGTATGATAGTGATTGTATGATTGCGACTGTATGATTGGGATTGTATGATTGCGATTGTATTTTTGTGAATGTATGATTGCGATTGTATGTCTGTGATTGTACGATTGTGATTGTATGATTGTGACTGTATTATTGTGATTGTATGATTGTGATCGTATCACTGTTTTTGGGAGATTGTATTTATATGATTGCGATTGTATGATGGTGATTGAATGATGGTGATTGAATGATTGTGATTGTATGATTGTGATTGTATGAGTGCGATTGTATAATTGCGATTTTATGATTGTCATTGTATGATTGTTGTTGTATGAATACCATTGTATGATTGTGATTGTATGATTGTGATTGTATGATTGTGATTGTAGGACTGTGACAGTATGTTTCTGATTGTATGATTGTGATTGTATGATTGTGATTGTGTGATTGTGATTCTGAGATTTTAATTGCAAGGTTGCGATCGTATGACAGTGATTGTATGATTGTGATTGTACGATTGTGATTGTACGATTGTGATTGTACGATTGTGATTGTACGATTGTGATTGTACGATTGTGATTGTACGATTGTGATTGTACGATTGTGATTGTACGATTGTGATTGTACGATTGTGATTGTACGATTGTGATTGTACGATTGTGATTGTACGATTGTGATTGTATGAGTGTGATTGTATGATTGTGACCGTATGAGTGTGATTGTATGATTGTGATAGTATGATTGTTATTGTATTATTCTGATTGTATGATTGTGATTGTATGATTGTGATTGTATGATTGTGATTGTATCAATGTTTTTTGGAGATTGTATTTATATGATTGCGATTGTATGATTGTTATTGTATTATTGTGATTGTATTATTGTGCTTCTATGATTGTGATTGTATGATTGTGATTGTATGATTGTGATTGTATGAGTGTGATTGTATGATTGCGATACTATGATTGTTATTGCATGATTAAGATTGCAGGATTGTGCTTGTATGATTGTGATTGTATGATTGTGATTGTATGATTCTGATTTTATTAGTGCGATTTTATGATTGCGATTTTATGATTGTGATTGTATGATTGTTGTTGTATGAATGCCATTGTATGATTGTGATTGTATGATTGTGATTGTAGGACTGTGACAGTATGTTTCTGATTGTATGATTGTGATTGTATGATTGTGATTGTATGATTGTGATTGTATGATTGTGATTGTATGATTGTGATTGTATCAATGTTTTTTGGAGATTGTATTTATATGATTGCGATTGTATGATTGTTATTGTATGATTGTGATTGTATGATTCTGATTTTATTAGTGCGATTTTATGATTGCGATTTTATGATTGTGATTGTATGATTGTTGTTGTATGAATGCCATTGTATGATTGTGATTGTATGATTGTGATTGTAGGACTGTGACAGTATGTTTCTGATTGTATTATTGTGATTGTATGGTTGTAATTGTATGATTGCGATTGTATGATCGTGATTGTATGATTGTGATTGTATGAGTGTGATTGTATGATTGTGATAGTATGATTGTGATTGTATGATTGTGATTGTATCAGTGTTTTTGGGAGATTGTATTTATATGGTTGCGATTGTATGATTGTTATTGTATGATTGTGATTGTATGTTTGTGATTGTATTATTGTGATTGTATTATTGTGATTGTATTATTGTGCTTCTATGATTGTGATTGTATTATTGTGATTGTATGGGTGCGATTGTATGATTGTGACTGTATGAGTGTGATTGTATGATTGTGACAGTATGATTGTGATTGTATGATTGTAATTGTATCAATGTTTTTAGGAGATTGTATTTATATGATTGCGATTGTATGACTGTTATTGTATGATTGTGATTGTATGTTTGTGATTGTATTATTGTGATTGTATGGTTGTGATTGTATGATTGCGATTGTATGATTGTGATTGTATTATTGTGATTGTATTATTGTGCTTCTATGATTGTGATTGTATGATTGTGACTCTATTATTGTGATTTTATGATTGTGATTGTATGATTGTTTTTGGGGGATTGTATTTATATGATCGCGATTGTATGATTGTGATTGAATGATTGTGATTTTATGATTGTGATTGTATGATTGTGATTGTATGATTGTGATTGTATGAGTGTGATTGTATGATTGCGATACTATGATTGTTATTGCATGATTACGATTGCAGGATTGTGCTTGTATGATTGTGATTGTATGATTGTGATTGTATGATTCTGATTTTATGAGTGTGATTGTATGATTGCGATAGCATGATTGTTATTGCATGATTGCGATTGCAGGATTGTGATTGTATGATGGTGATTGTATGACTGTGACTGTATAATTGTGATTGTATGATTGTGATTGTATGAGTGTGATTGTATGATTGTGATTGTATGGCTGCGATTGTATGATTGTGATTGTATGTTTGTGATTGTATGATTGTGATAGTATGATTGCGACTGCAGGATTGTGCTTGTATGATTTCAACTGTATGATTGTGATTGTATGATTGTGATTGCATGATAGTGATTGTAATTGCGATTGTATGATTGTAATTGTATGACTGTGGTAGGATGACTGTGATTGTATGATAGTGATTGTATGATTGCGACTGTATGATTGGGATTGTATGATTGCGATTGTATTTTTGTGAATGTATGATTGCGATTGTATGTCTGTGATTGTACGATTGTGATTGTATGATTGTGACTGTATTATTGTGATTGTATGATTGTGATCGTATCACTGTTTTTGGGAGATTGTATTTATATGATTGCGATTGTATGATGGTGATTGAATGATGGTGATTGAATGATTGTGATTGTATGATTGTGATTGTATGATTGTGATTGTATGAGTGCGATTGTATAATTGCGATTTTATGATTGTCATTGTATGATTGTTGTTGTATGAATACCATTGTATGATTGTGATTGTATGATTGTGATTGTATGATTGTGATTGTAGGACTGTGACAGTATGTTTCTGATTGTATGATTGTGATTGTATGATTGTGATTGTGTGATTGTGATTCTGAGATTTTACTTGCAAGGTTGCGATCGTATGACAGTGATTGTATGATTGTGATTGTACGATTGTGATTGTACGATTGTGATTGTACGATTGTGATTGTACGATTGTGATTGTACGATTGTGATTGTACGATTGTGATTGTACGATTGTGATTGTACGATTGTGATTGTACGATTGTGATTGTACGATTGTGATTGTACGATTGTGATTGTACGATTGTGATTGTATGAGTGTGATTGTATGATTGTGACCGTATGAGTGTGATTGTATGTTTGTGATAGTATGATTGTTATTGTATTATTCTGATTGTATGATTGTGATTGTATGATTGTGATTGTATGATTGTGATTGTATCAATGTTTTTTGGAGATTGTATTTATATGATTGCGATTGTATGATTGTTATTGTATTATTGTGATTGTATTATTGTGCTTCTATGATTGTGATTGTATGATTGTGATTGTATGATTGTGATTGTATGAGTGTGATTGTATGATTGCGATACTATGATTGTTATTGCATGATTAATATTGCAGGATTGTGCTTGTATGATTGTGATTGTATGATTGTGATTGTATGATTCTGATTTTATTAGTGCGATTTTATGATTGCGATTTTATGATTGTGATTGTATGATTGTTGTTGTATGAATGCCATTGTATGATTGTGATTGTATGATTGTGATTGTAGGACTGTGACAGTATGTTTCTGATTGTATGATTGTGATTGTATGATTGTGATTGTATGATTGTGATTGTATGATTGTGATTGTAGGATTGTGATTGTATGATCGTGATTGTGTGATTGTGATTCTGAGATTTTAATTGTATGGTTGTGATCGTATGACAGTGATTGTATGATTGTGATTGTATGATTGTGATTGTATGATTGTGATTGTATGATTGTGATTGTATGATTGTGATTGTATGATTGTGATTGTATGATTGTGATTGTATGATTGTGATTGTATGATTGTGATTGTATTATTGTGATTGTATGAGTGCGATTGTATGATTGTGACTGTATGAGTGTGATTGTATGATTGTGACAGTATGATTGTGATTGTATGATTGTAATTGTATCAATGTTTTTAGGAGATTGTATTTATATGATTGCGATTGTATGACTGTTATTGTATGATTGTGATTGTATGTTTGTGATTGTATTATTGTGATTGTATGGTTGTGATTGTATGATTGCGATTGTATGATTGTGATTGTATTATTGTGATTGTATTATTGTGCTTCTATGATTGTGATTGTATGATTGTGATTGTATGATTGTGATTGTATCAATGTTTTTGGGAGATTGTATTTATATGGTTGCGATTGTATGATTGTTATTGTATGATTGTGATTGTATGTTTGTGACAGTATGATTGTGATTGTATGATTGTGATTGTATGATTGTGATTGTATGTTTCTGATTTTATGAGTGTGATTGTATGATTGCGATAGCATGATTGTTATTGCATGATTGCGATTGCAGGATTGTGATTGTATGGTGGTGATTGTATGATTGTGATTGTATGATTGTGATTGTATGATTGTGATTGTATGTTTGTGATTGTATGCTTGTGATTGTATGATTGTGATAGTATGATTGCGACTGCAGGATTGTGCTTGTATGATTTCAACTGTATGATTGTGATTGTATGGTTGTGATTGCATGATAGTGATTGTAATTGCGATTGTATGATTGTAATTGTATGACTGTGGTAGGATGACTGTGATTGTATGATAGTGATTGTATGATTGCGACTGTATGATTGGGATTGTATGATTGTGATTGTATTTTTGTGAATGTATGATTGTGATTGTATGTCTGTGATTGTATGATTGTGATTGTATGATTGTGACTGTATTATTGTGATTGTAGGACTGTGACAGTATGTTTCTGATTGTATGATTGTGATTGTATGATTGTGATTGTATGATTGTGATTGTGTGATTGTGATTCTGAGATTTTAATTGCAAGGTTGCGATCGTATGACAGTGATTGTATGATTGTGATTGTACGATTGTGATTGTACGATTGTGATTGTACGATTGTGATTGTATGATTGTGATTGTATCAATGTTTTTGGGAGATTGTATTTATATGGTTGCGATTGTATGATTGTTATTGTATGATTGTGATTGTATGTTTGTGATTGTATTATTGTGATTGTATGGTTGTGATTGTATGGTTGTGATTCTGTGATTGCGATTGTATGATCGTGATTGTATGATTCTGATTTTATGAGTGTGATTGTATGATTGCGATAGCATGATTGTTATTGCATGATTGCGATTGCAGGATTGTGATTGTATGATGGTGATTGTATGACTGTGACTGTATAATTGCGATTGTATGATTGTGATTGTATGAGTGTGATTGTATGATTGTGATTGTATGATTGTGATTGTATGATTGTGATTGTATGATTGTGATTGTATTATTGTGATTGTATTATTGTGCTTCTATGATTGTGATTGTATGATTGTGATTGTATGATCGTGATTGTATGATCGTGATTGTATGATCGTGATTGTATGATTGTGATTGTATGATTGTGATTGTATGATTGTGATTGTATTATTGTGCTTCTATGATTGTGATTGTATTATTGTGATTTTATGATTGTGTATGAGAGATTGTTAATGAATGATTGCTCTTTTATGGGTTTGATTGTATTATTGTGATTGTGAGTTTGTGATTCTGAGATTGTAACTGTATGACTGCCATTGTATGATCGTGATGGTATGATTGTTTTTGTATGATTGTGATTGTATGATTGTAATTGTATGATTGTGGTCGTATGACTGTGATTGTATGATTGTGATTGTATGATTGTGATTGTATGATTGTGATTGTATGATTGTGATTGTATGATTGTGATTGTATGATTGTGATTGTATGATTGTGATTGTATGATTGTGATTGTACGATTGTGATTGTACGATTGTGATTGTACGATTGTGATTGTACGATTGTGATTGTACGATTGTGATTGTACGATTGTGATTGTATGATTGTGACCGTATGAGTGTGATTGTATGATTGTGATAGTATGATTGTTATTGTATTATTGTGATTGTATGATTGTGATTGTATGATTGTGATTGTAGGACTGTGACAGTATGTTTCTGATTGTATGATTGTGATTGTATGATTGTGATTGTATGATTGCGATTGTATGATCCTGATTGTATGATTCTGATTTTATGAGTGTGATTGTATGATTGCGATAGCATGATTGTTATTGCATGATTGCGATTGCAGGATTGTGATTGTATGATGGTGATTGTATGACTGTGACTGTATAATTGTGATTGTATGATTGTGATTGTATGAGTGTGATTGTATGATTGTGATTGTATGGCTGCGATTGTATGATTGTGATTGTATGTTTGTGATTGTATGATTGTGATAGTATGATTGCGACTGCGGGATTGTGCTTGTATGATTTCAAATGTATGATTGTGATTGTATGATTGTGATTGCATGATAGTGATTGTAATTGCGATTGTATGATTGTAATTGTATGACTGTGGTAGGATGACTGTGATTGTATGATAGTGATTGTATGATTGCGACTGTATGATTGGGATTGTATGATTGCGATTGTATTTTTGTGAATGTATGATTGCGATTGTATGTCTGTGATTGTACGATTGTGATTGTATGATTGTGACTGTATTATTGTGATTGTATGATTGTGATCGTATCACTGTTTTTGGGAGATTGTATTTATATGATTGCGATTGTATGATGGTGATTGAATGATGGTGATTGAATGATTGTGATTGTATGATTGTGATTGTATGATTGTGATTGTATGAGTGCGATTGTATAATTGCGATTTTATGATTGTCATTGTATGATTGTTGTTGTATGAATGCCATTGTATGATTGTGATTGTATGATTGTGATTGTATGATTGTGATTGTAGGACTGTGACAGTATGTTTCTGATTGTATGATTGTGATTGTATGATTGTGATTGTATGATTGTGATTGTGTGATTGTGATTCTGAGATTTTAATTGCAAGGTTGCGATCGTATGACAGTGATTGTATGATTGTGATTGTACGATTGTGATTGTACGATTGTGATTGTACGATTGTGATTGTACGATTGTGATTGTACGATTGTGATTGTACGATTGTGATTGTACGATTGTGATTGTACGATTGTGATTGTACGATTGTGATTGTACGATTGTGATTGTACGATTGTGATTGTACGATTGTGATTGTACGATTGTGATTGTACGATTGTGATTGTACGATTGTGATTGTATGAGTGTGATTGTATGATTGTGACCGTATGAGTGTGATTGTATGATTGTGATAGTATTATTGTTATTGTATTATTCTGATTGTATGATTGTGATTGTATGATTGTGATAGTATGATTGTGATTGTATGATTGTGATTGTATCAATGTTTTTTGGAGATTGTATTTATATGATTGCGATTGTATGATTGTTATTGTATTATTGTGATTGTATTATTGTGCTTCTATGATTGTGATTGTATGATTGTGATTGTATGATTGTGATTGTATGAGTGTGATTGTATGATTGCGATACTATGATTGTTATTGCATGATTACGATTGCAGGATTGTGCTTGTATGATTGTGATTGTATGATTGTGATTGTATGATTCTGATTTTATGAGTGCGATTGTATGATTGCGATAGCATGATTGTTATTGCATGATTGCGATTGCAGGATTGTGATTGTATGGTGGTGATTGTATGACTGTGACTGTATAATTGTGATTGTATGATTGTGATTGTATGATGGTGATTGTATGATTATGATCGTATGATTGTTTTTGTATGATTGTGATTGTATGATTGTGATTGTATGATTGTGATTGTATGATTGTGATTGTATGATTGTGATTGTATGATTGTGATTGTATGATTGTGACTGTATGACTGCGATTGTGTGATTGTGATTGTATTGTTGTGAATGTATGATTGTGATTGTATGCTTGTGATTGTATGACTGAGATTGTATGATTGTGATTGTATTATTGTCTTTGGGAGATTGTATTTATATGATTGCAATTGTATGATTGTTATTGTATGATTGTGATTGTATGATTGTGATTGTATGATTGCGATTGTATGATTGTGATTGTATGATTGTGATTGTATGATTGTGATTGTATGTTTGTGATTGTATGATTGTGATTGCATGATAGTGATTGTAATTGCGATTGTATGATTGTAATTGTATGACTGTGGTAGGATGACTGTGATTGTATGATAGTGATTGTATGATTGCGACTGTATGATTGGGATTGTATGATTGTGATTGTATTTTTGTGAATGTATGATTGTGATTGTATGTCTGTGATTGTATGATTGTGATTGTATGATTGTGACTGTATTATTGTGATTGTATGATTGTGATCGTATCACTGTTTTTGGGAGATTGTATTTATATGATTGCGATTGTATGATGGTGATTGAATGATGGTGATTGAATGATTGTGATTGTATGATTGTGATTGTATGATTGTGATTGTATGAGTGCGATTGTATGATTGCGATTTTATGATTGTCATTGTATGATTGTTGTTGTATGGATGCCATTGTATGATTGTGATTGTATGATTGTGATTGTAGGACTGTGACAGTATGTTTCTGATTGTATGATTGTGATTGTATGATTGTGATTGTATGATTGTGATTGTATGATTGTGATTGTATGATTGTGATTGTATGATTGTGATTGTGTGATTGTGATTCTGAGATTTTAATTGCAAGGTTGCGATCGTATGACAGTGATTGTATGATTGTGATTGTACGATTGTGATTGTACGATTGTGATTGTACGATTGTGATTGTATGGTTGCGATTGTATCAATGTTTTTGGGAGATTGTATTTATATTGTTGCGATTGTATGATTGTTATTGTATGATTGTGATTGTATGTTTGTGATTGTATTATTGTGATTGTATGGTTGTGATTGTATGGTTGTGATTGTGTGATTGCGATTGTATGATCGTGATTGTATGATTCTGATTTTATGAGTGTGATGGTATGATTGCGATAGCATGATTGTTATTGCATGATTGCGATTGCAGGATTGTGATTGTATGATGGTGATTGTATGACTGTGGTGTATAATTGTGATTGTATGATTGTGATTGTATGAGTGTGATTGTATGATTGTGATTGTATGATTGTGATTGTATGATTGTGATTGTATTATTGTGATTGTATTATTGTGCTTCTATGATTGTGATTGTATGATTGTGATTGTATGATTGCGATTGTATGATCGTGATTGTATGATTGTGATTGTATGATTGTGATTGTATGATTGTGATTGTATGATTGTGATTGTATGAGTGCGATTGTATAATTGCGATTTTATGATTGTGATTGTATGATTGTTGTTGTATGAATACCATTGTATGATTGTGATTGTATGATTGTGATTGTATGATTGTGATTGTAGGACTGTGACAGTATGTTTCTGATTGTATGATTGTGATTGTATGATTGTGATTGTATGATTGTGATTGTATTATTGTGATTGTATTATTGTGCTTCTATGATTGTGATTGTATGTTTCTGATTGTATGAGTGTGATTGTATGATTGTGATTGTATGGCTGCGATTGTATGATTGTGATTGTATGTTTGTGATTGTATGATTGTGATAGTATGATTGCGACTGCAGGATTGTGCTTGTATGATTTCAACTGTATGATTGTGATTGTATGATTGTGATTGCATGATAGTGATTGTAATTGCGATTGTATGATTGTAATTGTATGACTGTGGTAGGATGACTGTGATTGTATGATAGTGATTGTATGATTGCGACTGTATGATTGGGATTGTATGATTGCGATTGTATTTTTGTGAATGTATGATTGCGATTGTATGTCTGTGATTGTACGATTGTGATTGTATGATTGTGACTGTATTATTGTGATTGTATGATTGTGATCGTATCACTGTTTTTGGGAGATTGTATTTATATGATTGCGATTGTATGATGGTGATTGAATGATGGTGATTGAATGATTGTGATTGTATGATTGTGATTGTATGATTGTGATTGTATGAGTGCGATTGTATAATTGCGATTTTATGATTGTGATTGTATGATTGTTGTTGTATGAATACCATTGTATGATTGTGATTGTATGATTGTGATTGTATGATTGTGATTGTAGGACTGTGACAGTATGTTTCTGATTGTATGATTGTGATTGTATGATTGTGATTGTGTGATTGTGATTCTGAGATTTTAATTGCAAGGTTGCGATCGTATGACAGTGATTGTATGATTGTGATTGTACGATTGTGATTGTACGATTGTGATTGTACGATTGTGATTGTACGATTGTGATTGTACGATTGTGATTGTACGATTGTGATTGTACGATTGTGATTGTACGATTGTGATTGTACGATTGTGATTGTACGATTGTGATTGTACGATTGTGATTGTACGAGTGTGATTGTATGATTGTGACCGTATGAGTGTGATTGTATGATTGTGATAGTATGATTGTTATTGTATTATTCTGATTGTATGATTGTGATTGTATGATTGTGATTGTATGATTGTGATTGTATGATTGTGATTGTATGATTGTGATTGTATCAATGTTTTTTGGAGATTGTATTTATATGATTGCGATTGTATGATTGTTATTGTATTATTGTGATTGTATTATTGTGCTTCTATGATTGTGATTGTATGATTGTGATTGTATGATTGTGATTGTATGAGTGTGATTGTATGATTGCGATACTATGATTGTTATTGCATGATTACGATTGCAGGATTGTGCTTGTATGATTGTGATTGTATGATTGTGATTGTATGATTCTGATTTTATGAGTGCGATTGTATGATTGCGATAGCATGATTGTTATTGCATGATTGCGATTGCAGGATTGTGATTGTATGGTGGTGATTGTATGACTGTGACTGTATAATTGTGATTGTATGATTGTGATTGTATGATGGTGATTGTATGATTATGATCGTATGATTGTTTTTGTATGATTGTGATTGTATGATTGTGATTGTATGATTGTGATTGTATGATTGTGATTGTATGATTGTGATTGTATGATTGTGATTGTATGATTGTGACTGTATGACTGCGATTGTGTGATTGTGATTGTATTGTTGTGAATGTATGATTGTGATTGTATGCTTGTGATTGTATGACTGAGATTGTATGATTGTGATTGTATTATTGTCTTTGGGAGATTGTATTTATATGATTGCGATTGTATGATTGTTATTGTATGATTGTGATTGTATGATTGTGATTGTATGATTGCGATTGTATGATTGTGATTGTATGATTGTGATTGTATGATTGTGATTGTATGTTTGTGATTGTATGATTGTGATTGCATGATAGTGATTGTAATTGCGATTGTATGATTGTAATTGTATGACTGTGGTAGGATGACTGTGATTGTATGATAGTGATTGTATGATTGCGACTGTATGATTGGGATTGTATGATTGTGATTGTATTTTTGTGAATGTATGATTGTGATTGTATGTCTGTGATTGTATGATTGTGATTGTATGATTGTGACTGTATTATTGTGATTGTATGATTGTGATCGTATCACTGTTTTTGGGAGATTGTATTTATATGATTGCGATTGTATGATGGTAATTGAATGATGGTGATTGAATGATTGTGATTGTATGATTGTGATTGTATGATTGTGATTGTATGAGTGCGATTGTATGATTGCGATTTTATGATTGTCATTGTATGATTGTTGTTGTATGGATGCCATTGTATGATTGTGATTGTATGATTGTGATTGTAGGACTGTGACAGTATGTTTCTGATTGTATGATTGTGATTGTATGATTGTGATTGTATGATTGTGATTGTATGATTGTGATTGTGTGATTGTGATTCTGAGATTTTAATTGCAAGGTTGCGATCGTATGACAGTGATTGTATGATTGTGATTGTACGATTGTGATTGTACGATTGTGATTGTATGATTGCGATTGTATCAATGTTTTTGGGAGATTGTATTTATATTGTTGCGATTGTATGATTGTTATTGTATGATTGTGATTGTATGTTTGTGATTGTATTATTGTGATTGTATGGTTGTGATTGTATGGTTGTGATTGTGTGATTGCGATTGTATGATCGTGATTGTATGATTCTGATTTTATGAGTGTGATGGTATGATTGCGATAGCATGATTGTTATTGCATGATTGCGATTGCAGGATTGTGATTGTATGATGGTGATTGTATGACTGTGGTGTATAATTGTGATTGTATGATTGTGATTGTATGAGTGTGATTGTATGATGGTGATTGTATGACTGTGACTGTATAATTGTGATTGTATGATTGTGATTGTATGAGTGTGATTGTATGATTGTGATTGTATGATTGTGATTGTATGATTGTGATTGTATTTTTGTGATTGTATTATTGTGCTTCTATGATTGTGATTGTATGATTGTGATTGTATGATTGCGATTGTATGATCGTGATTGTATGATTGTGATTGTATGATTGTGATTGTATGATTGTGATTGTATGATTGTGATTGTATGATTGTGATTGTATGATTGTGATTGTGTGATTGTGATTCTGAGATTTTAATTGCAAGGTTGCGATCGTATGACAGTGATTGTATGATTGTGATTGTACGATTGTGATTGTACGATTGTGATTGTATGATTGTGATTGTATCAATGTTTTTGAGAGATTGTATTTATATGGTTGCGATTGTATGATTGTTATTGTATGATTGTGATTGTATGTTTGTGATTGTATTATTGTGATTGTATGGTTGTGATTGTATGGTTGTGATTGTGTGATTGCGATTGTATGATCGTGATTGTATGATTCTGATTTTATGAGTGTGATTGTATGATTGCGATAGCATGATTGTTATTGCATGATTGCGATTGCAGGATTGTGATTGTATGATGGTGATTGTATGACTGTGACTGTATAATTGTGATTGTATGATTGTGATTGTATGATTGTGATTGTATGATTGTGATTGTATGATTGTGATTGTATTATTGTGATTGTATTATTGTGCTTCTATGATTGTGATTGTATGATTGTGATTGTATGATTGCGATTGTATGATCGTGATTGTATGATTGTGATTGTATGATTGTGATTGTATGATTGTGATTGTATTATTGTGATTGTATTATTGTGCTTCTATGATTGTGATTGTATTATTGTGATTTTATGATTGTGTATGAGAGATTGTTAATGAATGATTGCTCTTTTATGGGTGTGATTGTATTATTGTGATTGTGAGTTTGTGATTCTGAGATTGTAATTGTATGACTGCCATTGTATGATCGTGATGGTATGATTGTTTTTGTATGATTGTGATTGTATGATTGTAATTGTATGATTGTGGTCGTATGACTGTGATTGTATGATTGTGATTGTATGATTGTGATTGTATGATTGTGATTGTATGATTGTGATTGTATGATTGTTTTTGGGAGACTGTATTTATATGGTTGCGATTGTATGATTGTTATTGTATGATTGTGACTGTAATTGTGATTGTATGATTGTAATTGTATGACTGTGGTAGTATGACTGTGATTGTATGATTGTGACTGTATTATTGTGATTGTATGATTGTGATTGTATGATTGTGATTGTATGATTGTGATTGTATGATTGTGATTGTATGATTGTGATTGTATGATTGTGATTGTATGATTGTTTTTGGGAGATTGTATTTATATGATTGCGATTGTATGATTGTGATTGAATGATTGTGACTGTAATTGTGATTGTATGATTGTAATTGTATGACTGTGGTAGTATGACTGTGATTGTATGATTGTGACTGTATTATTGTGATTGTATGATTGTGATTGTATGATTGTGATTGTATGATTGTGATTGTATCAATGTTTTTAGGAGATTGCATTTATATGATTGCGATTGTATGATCGTGATTTTATGATTGTGATTGTATGATTGTGATTGTATGATTGTGATTGTATGATTGTGATTGTATGATTGTGATTGTATGATTGTGATTGTATGATTGTGATTGTATGATTGTGATTGTATGATTGTGATTGTATGATTGCGACTGTATGATTGTGACTGTATTGTTGTGAATGTATGATTGTGATTGTATGATTGTGATTGTATGATTGCGATTGTATGATTGTGATTGTATGATTGTGATTGTATGATTGGGATTGTATGTTTGTGATTGTATGTTTGTGATTGTATGATTGTGATAGTATGATTGCGACTGCAGGATTGTGCTTGTATGATTTCAACTGTATGATTGTGATTGTATGATTGTGATTGCATGATAGTGATTGTAATTGCGATTGTATGATTGTAATTGTATGACTGTGGTAGGATGACTGTGATTGTATGATAGTGATTGTATGATTGCGACTGTATGATTGGGATTGTATGATTGTGATTGTATTTTTGTGAATGTATGATTGTGATTGTATGTCTGTGATTGTATGATTGTGATTGTATGATTGTGACTGTATTATTGTGATTGTATGATTGTGATCGTATCACTGTTTTTGGGAGATTGTATTTATATGATTGCGATTGTATGATGGTGATTGAATGATGGTGATTGAATGATTGTGATTGTATGATTGTGATTGTATGATTGTGATTGTATGAGTGCGATTGTATGATTGCGATTTTATGATTGTCATTGTATGATTGTTGTTGTATGGATGCCATTGTATGATTGTGATTGTATGATTGTGATTGTATGATTGTGATTGTATGATTGTGATTGTATGATTGTGATTGTAGGACTGTGACAGTATGTTTCTGATTGTATGATTGTGATTGTATGATTGTGATTGTATGATTGTGATTGTATGATTGTGATTGTATGATTGTGATTGTATGATTGTGATTGTATGATTGTGATTGTGTGATTGTGATTCTGAGATTTTAATTGCAAGGTTGCGATCGTATGACAGTGATTGTATGATTGTGATTGTACGATTGTGATTGTACGATTGTGATTGTATGATTGTGATTGTATCAATGTTTTTGGGAGATTGTATTTATATGGTTGCGATTGTATGATTGTTATTGTATGATTGTGATTGTATGTTTGTGATTGTATTATTGTGATTGTATGGTTGTGATTGTATGGTTGTGATTGTGTGATTGCGATTGTATGATCGTGATTGTATGATTCTGATTTTATGAGTGTGATTGTATGATTGCGATAGCATGATTGTTATTGCATGATTGCGATTGCAGGATTGTGATTGTATGATGGTGATTGTATGACTGTGACTGTATAATTGTGATTGTATGATTGTGATTGTATGAGTGTGATTGTATGATTGTGATTGTATGATTGTGATTGTATGATTGTGATTGTATTATTGTGATTGTATTATTGTGCTTCTATGATTGTGATTGTATGATTGTGATTGTATGATTGCGATTGTATGATCGTGATTGTATGATTGTGATTGTATGATTGTGATTGTATGATTGTGATTGTATGATTGTGATTGTATGATTGTGATTGTATTATTGTGATTGTATTATTGTGCTTCTATGATTGTGATTGTATTATTGTGATTTTATGATTGTGTATGAGAGATTGTTAATGAATGATTGCTCTTTTATGGGTGTGATTGTATTATTGTGATTGTGAGTTTGTGATTCTGAGATTGTAATTGTATGACTGCCATTGTATGATCGTGATGGTATGATTGTTTTTGTATGATTGTGATTGTATGATTGTAATTGTATGATTGTGGTCGTATGACTGTGATTGTATGATTGTGATTGTATGATTGTGATTGTATGATTGTGATTGTATGATTGTGATTGTATGATTGTTTTTGGGAGATTGTATTTATATGATTGCGATTGTATGATTGTGATTGAATGATTGTGACTGTAATTGTGATTGTATGATTGTAATTGTATGACTGTGGTAGTATGACTGTGATTGTATGATTGTGACTGTATTATTGTGATTGTATGATTGTGATTGTATGATTGTGATTGTATGATTGTGATTGTATCAATGTCTTTAGGAGATTGTATTTATATGATTGCGATTGTATGATCGTGATTTTATGATTGTGATTGTATGATTGTGATTGTGTGATTGTGATTGTATGATTGTGATTGTATGATTGTGATTGTATGATTGTGATTGTATGATTGTGATTGTATGATTGCGACTGTATGACTGCGATTGTGTGATTGTGATTGTATTGTTGTGAATGTATGATTGTGATTGTATTATTGCCTTTGGGAGATTGTATTTATATGATTGCGATTGTATGATTGTTATTGTATGATTGTGATTGTATGATTGTGATTGTATGATTGCGATTGTATGATTGTGATTGTATGTGTCTGATTGTATGATTGTGAGTGTATGATTGTGATTGTATGATTGTGATTGTGTGATTGTGATTCTATGATTTTAATTGCAAGGTTGTGATCGTATGACAGTGATTGTATGATTGTGATTGTACGATTGTGATTGTACGATTGTGATTGTACGATTGTGATTGTACGATTGTGATTGTACGATTGTGATTGTACGATTGTGATTGTACGATTGTGATTGTATGATTGTGACCGTATGAGTGTGATTGTATGATTGTGATAGTATGATTGTTATTGTATTATTGTGAATGTATGATTGTGATTGTATGATTGTGATTGCAGGACTGTGACAGTATGTTTCTGATTGTATGATTGTGATTGTATGATTGTGATTGTATGATTGCGATTGTATGATCCTGATTGTATGATTCTGATTTTATGAGTGTGATTGTATGATTGCGATAGCATGATTGTTATTGCATGATTGCGACTGCAGGATTGTGCTTGTATGATTTCAACTGTATGATTGTGATTGTATGATTGTGATTGCATGATAGTGATTGTAATTGCGATTGTATGATTGTAATTGTATGACTGTGGTAGGATGACTGTGATTGGATGATAGTGATGGTATGATTGCGACTGTATGATTGGGATTGTATGATTGTGATTGTATGATTGTGATTGTGTGATTGTGATTCTGAGATTTTAATTGCAAGGTTGCGATCGTATGACAGTGATTGTATGATTGTGATTGTACGATTGTGATTGTACGATTGTGATTGTACGATTGTGATTGTACGATTGTGATTGTACGATTCTGATTGTACGATTGTGATTGTACGATTGTGATTGTACGATTGTGATTGTACGATTGTGATTGTACGATTGTGATTGTATGAGTGTGATTGTATGATTGTGACCGTATGAGTGTGATTGTATGATTGTGATAGTATGATTGTTATTGTATTATTCTGATTGTATGATTGTGATTGTATGATTGCGATTGTATGATTGTGACTGTATCAATGTTTTTTGGAGATTGTATTTATATGATTGCGATTGTATGATTGTTATTGTATGATTGTGATTGTATGTTTGTGATTGTATTATTGTGATTGTATGATTGTAATTGTATGATTGCGATTGTATGATCGTGATTTTATGATTGTGATTGTATGAGTGTGATTGTATGATTGTGATAGTATGATTGTGATTGTATGATTGTGATTGTATCAATATTTTTGGGAGATTGTATTTATATGGTTGCGATTGTATGATTGTTATTGTATGACTGTGATTGTATGTTTGTGATTGTATTATTGTGATTGTATGGTTGTGATTGTATGGTTGTGATTGTGTGATTGCGATTGTATGATCGTGATTGTATGATTCTGATTTTATGAGTGTGATTGTATGATTGCGATAGCATGATTGTTATTGCATGATTGCGATTGCAGGATTGTGATTGTATGATGGTGATTGTATGACTGTGACTGCATAATTGTGATTGTATGATTGTGATTGTATGAGTGTGATTGTATGATTGTGGTTGTATGACTGCGATTGTATGTTTGTGATTGTATTATTGTGATTGTATTATTGTGCTTCTATGATTGTGATTGTATGATTGTGATTGTATGATTGCGATTGTATGATCGTGATTGTATAATTGTGATTGTATGATTGTGATTGTATGATTGTGATTGTATGATTGTGATTGTACGATTGCGACTGTATGACTGCGATTGTGTGATTGTGATTGTATTGTTGCGAATGTATGATTGTGATTGTATTATTGCCTTTGGGAGATTGTATTTATATGATTGCGATTGTATGATTGTTATTGTATGATTGTGATTGTATGATTGTGATTGTATGATTGCGATTGTATGATTGTGATCGTATGTTTCTGATTGTATGATTGTGATTGTATGATTGTGATTGTGTGATTGTGATTCTATGATTTTAATTGCAAGGTTGTGATCGTATGACAGTGATTGTATGATTGTGATTGTAAGATTGTGATTGTACGATTGTGATTGTACGATTGTGATTGTACGATTGTGATTGTACGATTGTGATTGTACGATTGTGATTGTATGATTGTGACCGTATGAGTGTGATTGTATGATTGTGATAGTATGATTGTTATTGTATTATTGTGATTGTATGATTGTGATTGTATGATTATGATTGTAGGACTGTGACAGTATGTTTCTGATTGTATGATTGTGATTGTATGATTGTGATTGTATGATTGCGATTCTATGATCCTGATTGTATGATTCTGATTTTATGAGTGTGATTGTATGATTGCGATAGCATGATTGTTATTGCATGATTGCGATTGCAGGATTGTGATTGTATGATGGTGATTGTATGACTGTGACTGTATAATTGTGATTGTATGTTTGTGATTGTATTATTGTGATTGTATTATTGTGCTTCTATGATTGTGATTGTATGATTGTGATTGTATGATTGCGATTGTATGATCGTGATTGTATGATTGTGATTGTATGATTGTGATTGTATGATTGTGATTGTATGATTGTGATTGTATTATTGTGATTGTATTATTGTGCTTCTATGATTGTGATTGTATTATTGTGATTTTATGATTGTGTATGAGAGATTGTTAATGAATGGTTGCTCTTTTATGGGTGTGATTGTATTATTGTGATTGTGAGTTTGTGATTCTGAGATTGTAATTGTATGACTGCCATTGTATGATCGTGATGGTATGATTGTTTTTGTATGATTGTGATTGTATGATTGTAATTGTATGATTGTGGTCGTACGACTGTGATTGTATGATTGTGATTGTATGATTGTGATTGTATGATTGTGATTGTATGATTGTGATTGTATGATTGTGATTGTATGATTGTGATTGTATGATTGTTTTTGGGAGATTGTATTTATATGATTGCGATTGTATGATTGTGATTGAATGATTGTGACTGTAATTGTGATTGTATGATTGTGATTGTACGACTGTGGTAGTATGACTGTGATTGTATGATTGTGACTGTATTATTGTGATTGTATGATTGTAATTGTATGATTGTGATTGTATGATTGTGATTGTATCAATGTTTTTAGGAGATTGTATTTATATGATTGCGATTGTATGATCGTGATTTTATGATTGCGATTGTATGATTGTGATTGTATGATTGTGATTGTATGATTGTGATTGTATTATTGTGATTGTATTATTGTGCTTCTATGATTGTGATTGTATGATTGTGATTGTATGATTGCGATTGTATGATCGTGATTGTATGATTGTGATTGTATGATTGTGATTGTATGATTGTGATTGTATGATTGTGATTGTATTATTGTGATTGTATTATTGTGCTTCTATGATTGTGATTGTATTATTGTGATTTTATGATTGTGTATGAGAGATTGTTAATGAATGATTGCTCTTTTATGGGTGTGATTGTATTATTGTGATTGTGAGTTTGTGATTCTGAGATTGTAATTGTATGACTGCCATTGTATGATCGTGATGGTATGATTGTTTTTGTATGATTGTGATTGTATGATTGTAATTGTATGATTGTGGTCGTATGACTGTGATTGTATGATTGTGATTGTATGATTGTGATTGTATGATTGTGATTGTATGATTGTGATTGTATGATTGTTTTTGGGAGATTGTATTTATATGATTGCGATTGTATGATTGTGATTGAATGATTGTGACTGTAATTGTGATTGTATGATTGTAATTGTATGACTGTGGTAGTATGACTGTGATTGTATGATTGTGACTGTATTATTGTGATTGTATGATTGTGATTGTATGATTGTGATTGTATGATTGTGATTGTATCAATGTCTTTAGGAGATTGTATTTATATGATTGCGATTGTATGATCGTGATTTTATGATTGTGATTGTATGATTGTGATTGTGTGATTGTGATTGTATGATTGTGATTGTATGATTGTGATTGTATGATTGTGATTGTATGATTGTGATTGTATGATTGTGATTGTATGATTGCGACTGTATGACTGCGATTGTGTGATTGTGATTGTATTGTTGTGAATGTATGATTGTGATTGTATTATTGCCTTTGGGAGATTGTATTTATATGATTGCGATTGTATGATTGTTATTGTATGATTGTGATTGTATGATTGTGATTGTATGATTGCGATTGTATGATTGTGATTGTATGTGTCTGATTGTATGATTGTGAGTGTATGATTGTGATTGTATGATTGTGATTGTGTGATTGTGATTCTATGATTTTAATTGCAAGGTTGTGATCGTATGACAGTGATTGTATGATTGTGATTGTACGATTGTGATTGTACGATTGTGATTGTACGATTGTGATTGCACGATTGTGATTGTACGATTGTGATTGTACGATTGTGATTGTACGATTGTGATTGTATGATTGTGACCGTATGAGTGTGATTGTATGATTGTGATAGTATGATTGTTATTGTATTATTGTGATTGTATGATTGTGATTGTATGATTGTGATTGTAGGACTGTGACAGTATGTTTCTGATTGTATGATTGTGATTGTATGATTGTGATTGTATGATTGCGATTGTATGATCCTGATTGTATGATTCTGATTTTATGAGTGTGATTGTATGATTGCGATAGCATGATTGTTATTGCATGATTGCGATTGCAGGATTGTGATTGTATGATGGTGATTGTATGACTGTGACTGTATAATTGTGATTGTATGATTGTGATTGTATGAGTGTGATTGTATGATTGTGATTGTATGACTGCGATTGTATGATTGTGATTGTATGATTGCGATTGTATGTTTGTGATTGTATGTTTGTGATTGTATGATTGTGATAGTATGTTTGCGACTGCAGGATTGTGCTTGTATGATTTCAACTGTATGATTGTGATTGTATGATTGTGATTGCATGATAGTGATTGTAATTGCGATTGTATGATTGTAATTGTATGACTGTGGTAGGATGACTGTGATTGTATGATAGTGATTGTATGATTGCGACTGTATGATTGGGATTGTATGATTGTGATTGTATTTTTGTGAATGTATGATTGCGATTGTATGTCTGTGATTGTATGATTGTGATTGTATGATTGTGACTGTATTATTGTGATTGTATGATTGTGATCGTATCACTGTTTTTGGGAGATTGTATTTATATGATTGCGATTGTATGATGGTGATTGAATGATGGTGATCGAATGATTGTGATTGTATGATTGTGATTGTATGATTGTGATTGTATGAGTGCGATTGTATGATTGCGATTTTATGATTGTCATTGTATGATTGTTGTTGTATGGATGCCATTGTATGATTGTGATTATATGATTGTGATTGTATGATTGTGATTGTAGGACTGTGACAGTATGTTTCTGATTGTATGATTGTGATTGTATGATTGTGATTGTATGATTGTGGTTGTGTGATTGTGATTCTGAGATTTTAATTGCAAGGTTGCGATCGTATGACAGTGATTGTATGATTGTGATTGTACGATTGTGATTGTACGATTGTGATTGTATGATTGTGATTGTATCAATGTTTTTGGGAGATTGTATTTATATGGTTGCGATTGTATGATTGTTATTGTATGATTGTGATTGTATGTTTGTGATTGTATTATTGTGATTGCATGGTTGTGATTGTATGGTTGTGATTGTGTGATTGCGATTGTATGATCGTGATTGTATGATTCTGATTTTATGAGTGTGATTGTATGATTGCGATAGCATGATTGTTATTGCATGATTGCGATTGCAGGATTGTGATTGTATGATGGTGATTGTATGACTGTGACTGTATAATTGTGATTGTATGATTGTGATTGTATGAGTGTGATTGTATGATTGTGATTGTATGACTGCGATTGTATGATTGTGATTGTATGATTGTGATTGTATGTTTGTGATTGTATGTTTGTGATTGTATGATTGTGATAGTATGATTGCGACTGCAGGATTGTGCTTGTATGATTTCAACTGTATGATTGTGATTGTATGATTGTGATTGCATGATAGTGATTGTAATTGCGATTGTATGATTGTAATTGTATGACTGTGGTAGGATGACTGTGATTGCATGATAGTGATGGTATGATTGCGACTGTATGATTGGGATTGTACGATTGTGATTGTACGATTGTGATTGTACGATTGTGATTGTACGATTGTGATTGTACGATTGTGATTGTACGATTGTGATTGTACGATTGTGATTGTACGATTGTGATTGTACGATTGTGATTGTACGATTGTGATTGTACGAGTGTGATTGTATGATTGTGACCGTATGAGTGTGATTGTATGATTGTGATAGTATTATTGTGATTGTATGATTGTGATTGTATGATTGTGATTGTATGATTGTGATTGTAGGACTGGGACAGTATGCTTCTGATTGTATGATTGTGATTGTATGATTGTGATTGTATGATTGTGATTGTATGATTGCGATTGTATGATTGTGATTGTATGATTGTTTTTGGGAGATTGTATTTATATGATTGCGATTGTATGATTGTGATTGAATGATTGTGACTGTAATTGTGATTGTATGATTGTAATTGTATGACTGTGGTAGTATGACTGTGATTGTATGATTGTGACTGTATTATTGTGATTGTATGATTGTAATTGTATGATTGTGATTGTATGATTGTGATTGTATCAATGTTTTTAGGAGATTGTATTTATATGATTGCGATTATATGATCGTGATTTTATGATTGTGATTGTATGATTGTGATTGTATGATTGTGATTGTATGATTGTGATTGTATGATTGTGATTGTATGATTGTGATTGTATGATTGTGATTGTATGATTGTGATTGTATGATTGTGATTGTATGATTGTGATTGTATGATTGTGATTGTACGATTGCGACTGTATGAATGCGATTGTGTGATTGTGATTGTATTGTTGTGAATGTATGATTGTGATTGTATTATTGCCTTTGGGAGATTGTATTTATATGATTGCGATTGTATGATTGTTATTGTATGATTGTGATTGTATGATTGTGATTGTATGATTGCGATTGTATGATTGTGATTGTATGTTTCTGATTGTATGATTGTGATTGTATGATTGTGATTGTGTGATTGTGATTCTATGATTTTAATTGCAAGGTTGTGATCGTATGACAGTGATTGTATGATTGTGATTGTACGATTGTGATTGTACGATTGTGATTGTACGATTGTGATTGTACGATTGTGATTGTAGGATTGTGATTGTACGATTGTGATTGTATGATTGTGACCGTATGGGTGTGATTGTATGATTGTGATAGTATGATTGTTATTGTATTATTGTGATTGTATGATTGTGATTGTATGATTGTGATTGTATGATTGTGATTGTAGGACTGTGACAGAATGTTTCTGATTGTATGATTGTTATTGTATGATTGTGATTGTATGATTGTGATTGCGTGATTGTGATTCTGAGATTTTAATTGCAAGGTTGCGATCGTATGACAGTGATTGTATGATTGTGATTGTACGATTGTGATTGTACGATTGTGATTGTACGATTGTGATTGTACGATTGTGATTGTACGATTGTGATTGTACGATTGTGATTGTACGATTGTGATTGTACGATTGTGATTGTATGAGTGTGATTGTATGATTGTGACCGTATGAGTATGATTGTATGATTGTGATAGTATGATTGTTATTGTATTATTGTGATTGTATGATTGTGATTGTATGATTGTGATTGGAGGACTGTGACAGTATGTTTCTGATTGTATGATTGTGATTGTATGATTGTGATTGTATGATTGTGATTGTGTGATTGTGATTCTGAGATTTTAATTGCAAGGTTGTGATCGTATGACAGTGATTGTATGATTGTGATTGTACGATTGTGATTGTACGATTGTGATTGTACGATTGTGATTGTACGATTGTGATTGTACGATTGTGATTGTACGATTGTGATTGTACGATTGTGATTGTACGATTGTGATTGTACGATTGTGATTGTACGATTGTGATTGTACGATTGTGATTGTACGATTGTGATTGTACGATTGTGATTGTATGAGTGTGATTGTATGATTGTGACCGTATGAGTGTGATTGTATGATTGTGATAGTATTATTGTGATTGTGTGATTGTGATTGTATGATTGTGATTGTATGATTGTGATTGTAGGACTGTGACAGTATGCTTCTCATTGTATGATTGTGATTGTATTATTGTGATTGTATGATTGTGATTGTGTGATTGTGATTCTGAGATTTTAATTGCAAGGTTGTGATCGTATGACAGTGATTGTATGATTGTGATTGTATGATTGTGATTGTAGGATTGTGATTGTACGATTGTGATTGTACGATTGTGATTGTACGATTGTGATTGTACGATTGTGATTGTACGATTGTGATTGTACGATTGTGATTGTACGATTGTGATTGTACGATTGTTAATGTACGATTGTGATTGTACGATTGTGATTGTACGATTGTGATTGTACGATTGTGATTGTATCAATGTTTTTTGGAGATTGTATTTATATGATTGCGATTGTATGATTGTTATTGTATGATAGTGGTTGTATGTTTGTGATTGTATTATTGTGATTGTATGGTTGTGATTGTATGGTTGTGATTGTATGGTTGTAATTGTATGATTGCGATTGTATTATTGTGATTGTATTATTGTGCTTCTATGATTGTGATTGTATGATTGTGATTGTATGATTGTGATTGTATGATTGTTATTGTATGATTGTGATTGTATTATTGTGATTGTATTATTGTGCTTCTATGATTGTGATTGTATGATTGTGATTGTATGATTGTGATTGTATGATTGTGATCGTATGATTGTGATAGTATGATTCTATTTGATGATTGTGATTGTATGATTGTGACTGTATTATTGTGATTTTATGATTGTGTATGGGAGAATGTAAATGTATTATTGCTACTTTGTGGGTGTGAATGTATTATTGTGATCGTGAGTTTATGATTCTGAGATGGTAATTGTATGATTGCGATTGTATGATCGTGATGGTATGATTGTTTTTGTATGATTGTGATTTTATGATTGTAATTGTATGATTGTAATTTTATGATTGCGATGGTATGATTGTAATTGTATGATTGTTTTTGTATGATTGCGATTGTATGATTGTAATTGTATGATTGTAATTGTATGATTGTTATTGTATTATTGTGATTGAATTATTGTGCTTTTATGATTGTGATTGTATGATTGCGAAGGTATGATTGTGATTGTATGATTGTATTTGAATGATCGTGATTATATGATTGTGACTGTATTATTGTGATTTTATGATTGTGTATGAGAGATTGTTAATGAATGATTCCTATTTTATGGGTGTGATTGTATTATTGTGATTGTATGAGTGTGATTGTATGATTGTGACCGTATGAGTGTGATTGTATGATTGTGATAGTATGATTGTTATTGTATTATTCTGATTGTATGATTGTGATTGTATGATTGTGATTGTATGATTGTGATTGTACGATTGCGACTGTATGAATGCGATTGTGTGATTGTGATTGTATTGTTGTGAATGTATGATTGTGATTGTATTATTGCCTTTGGGAGATTGTATTTATATGATTGCGATTGTATGATTGTTATTGTATGATTGTGATTGTATGATTTTGATTGTATGATTGCGATTGTATGATTGTGATTGTATGTTTCTGATTGTATGATTGTGATTGTATGATTGTGATTGTGTGATTGTGATTCTATGATTTTAATTGCAAGGTTGTGATCGTATGACAGTGATTGTATGATTGTGATTGTACGATTGTGATTGTACGATTGTGATTGTACGATTGTGATTGTACGATTGTGATTGTAGGATTGTGATTGTACGATTGTGATTGTATGATTGTGACCGTATGGGTGTGATTGTATGATTGTGATAGTATGATTGTTATTGTGTTATTGTGATTGTATGATTGTGATTGTATGATTGTGATTGTATGATTGTGATTGTAGGACTGTGACAGAATGTTTCTGATTGTATGATTGTTATTGTATGATTGTGATTGCGTGATTGTGATTCTGAGATTTTAATTGCAAGGTTGCGATCGTATGACAGTGATTGTATGATTGTGATTGTACGATTGTGATTGTACGATTGTGATTGTACGATTGTGATTGTACGATTGTGATTGTACGATTGTGATTGTACGATTGTGATTGTACGATTGTGATTGTATGAGTGTGATTGTATGATTGTGACCGTATGAGTATGATTGTATGATTGTGATAGTATGATTGTTATTGTATTATTGTGATTGTATGATTGTGATTGTATGATTGTGATTGGAGGACTGTGACAGTATGTTTCTGATTGTATGATTGTGATTGTATGATTGTGATTGTATGATTGTGATTGTGTGATTGTGATTCTGAGATTTTAATTGCAAGGTTGTGATCGTATGACAGTGATTGTATGATTGTGATTGTACGATTGTGATTGTACGATTGTGATTGTACGATTGTGATTGTACGATTGTGATTGTACGATTGTGATTGTACGATTGTGATTGTACGATTGTGATTGCACGATTGTGATTGTACGATTGTGATTGTACGATTGTGATTGTACGATTGTGATTGTACGATTGTGATTGTACGATTGTGATTGTACGATTGTGATTGTATGAGTGTGATTGTATGATTGTGACCGTATGAGTGTGATTGTATGATTGTGATAGTATTATTGTGATTGTGTGATTGTGATTGTATGATTGTGATTGTATGATTGTGATTGTAGGACTGTGACAGTATGCTTCTCATTGTATGATTGTGATTGTATTATTGTGATTGTATGATTGTGATTGTGTGATTGTGATTCTGAGATTTTAATTGCAAGGTTGTGATCGTATGACAGTGATTGTATGATTGTGATTGTATGATTGTGATTGTAGGATTGTGATTGTACGATTGTGATTGTACGATTGTGATTGTACGATTGTGATTGTACGATTGTGATTGTACGATTGTGATTGTACGATTGTGATTGTACGATTGTGATTGTACGATTGTTAATGTACGATTGTGATTGTACGATTGTGATTGTACGATTGTGATTGTACGATTGTGATTGTATGATTGTGATTGTATCAATGTTTTTTGGAGATTGTATTTATATGATTGCGATTGTATGATTGTTATTGTATGATAGTGGTTGTATGTTTGTGATTGTATTATTGTGATTGTATGGTTGTGATTGTATGGTTGTGATTGTATGGTTGTAATTGTATGATTGCGATTGTATTATTGTGATTGTATTATTGTGCTTCTATGATTGTGATTGTATGATTGTGATTGTATGATTGTGATTGTATGATTGTTATTGTATGATTGTGATTGTATTATTGTGATTGTATTATTGTGCTTCTATGATTGTGATTGTATGATTGTGATTGTATGATTGTGATTGTATGATTGTGATCGTATGATTGTGATAGTATGATTCTATTTGATGATTGTGATTGTATGATTGTGACTGTATTATTGTGATTTTATGATTGTGTATGTGAGAATGTAAATGTATTATTGCTACTTTGTGGGTGTGAATGTATTATTGTGATTGTGAGTTTATGATTCTGAGATGGTAATTGTATGATTGCGATTGTATGATCGTGATGGTATGATTGTTTTTGTATGATTGTGATTTTATGATTGTAATTGTATGATTGTAATTTTATGATTGCGATGGTATGATTGTAATTGTATGATTGTTTTTGTATGATTGCGATTGTATGATTGTAATTGTATGATTGTAATTGTATGATTGTTATTGTATTATTGTGATTGAATTATTGTGCTTTTATGATTGTGATTGTATGATTGCGAAGGTATGATTGTGATTGTATGATTGTATTTGAATGATCGTGATTATATGATTGTGACTGTATTATTGTGATTTTATGATTGTGTATGAGAGATTGTTAATGAATGATTCCTATTTTATGGGTGTGATTGTATTATTGTGATTGTATGAGTGTGATTGTATGATTGTGACCGTATGAGTGTGATTGTATGATTGTGATAGTATGATTGTTATTGTATTATTCTGATTGTATGATTGTGATTGTATGATTGTGATTGTATGATTGTGATTGTATCAATGTTTTTTGGAGATTGTATTTATATGATTGCGATTGTATGATTGTTATTGTATGATTGTGATTGTATGTTTGTGATTGTATTATTGTGATTGTATGGTTGTAATTGTATGATTGTGATTGTACGATTGTGATTGTACGATTGTGATTGTATGATTCTGATTTTATGAGTGCGATTTTATGATTGCGATTTTATGATTGTGATTGTATGATTGTTGTTGTATGAATGCCATTGTATGATTGTGATTGTATGATTGTGATTGTAGGACTGTGACAGTATGTTTCTGATTGTATGATTGTGATTGTATGATTGTGATTGTATGATTGTGATTGTATGATTGTGATTGTAGGATTGTGATTGTATGATCGTGATTGTGTGATTGTGATTCTGAGATTTTAATTGTATGGTTGTGATCGTATGACAGTGATTGTATGATTGTGATTGTATGATTGTGATTGTATGATTGTGATTGTATGATTGTGATTGTATGATTGTGATTGTATGATTGTGATTGTATGATTGTGATTGTATGATTGTGATTGTATGATTGTGATTGTATGATTGTGATTGTATGATTGTGATTGTATGATTGTGATTGTATGATTGTGATTGTATGATTGTGATTGTATGATTGTGATTGTATGATTGTGATTGTATGATTGTGATTGTATGATTGTGATTGTATGAGTGTGATTGTATGATTGTGACTATATGAGTGTGATTGTATGATTGTGTTTGTATGGTTGTGATTGTATCAATGTTTTTTGGAGATTGTATTTATATGATTGCGATTGTATGATTGTTATTGCATGATTGTGATTGTATGTTTGTGATTGTATTATTGTGAATGTATGGTTGTGATTGTATGGTTGTAATTGTATGATTGCGATTGTATGATCGTGATTGTATGATTGTGATTGTATGATTGTGCTTGTATGATTGTGATTGTATGATTGTGATTGTATGATTGTGATTGTATCAATGTTTTTGGGAGATTGTATTTATATGGTTGCGATTGTATGATTGTTACTGTATGATTGTGATTGTATGTTTGTGATTGTATTATTGTGATTGTATGGTTGTGATTGTATGGTTGTGATTGTATGGTTATGATTGTATGATTGCGATTGTATGATCGTGATTGTATGATTCTGATTTTATGAGTGTGATTGTATGATTGCGATAGCATGATTGTTATTGCATGATTGCGATTGCAGGATTGTGATTGTATGGTGGTGATTGTATGACTGTGACTGTATAATTGTGATTGTATGATTGTGATTATATGAGTGTGATTGTATGATTGTGATTGTATGACTGCGATTGTATGATTGTGATTGTATTATTGTGATTGTATTATTGTGCTTCTATGATTGTGATTGTATTATTGTGATTGTATGAGTGCGATTGTATGATTGTGACTGTATGAGTGTGATTGTATGATTGTGACAGTATGATTGTGATTGTATGATTGTAATTGTATCAATGTTTTTAGGAGATTGTATTTATATGATTGCGATTGTATGACTGTTATTGTATGATTGTGATTGTATGTTTGTGATTGTATTATTGTGATTGTATGGTTGTGATTGTATGATTGCGATTGTATGATTGTGATTGTATGATTGTGATTGTATGATTGTGATTGTATCAATGTTTTTGGGAGATTGTATTTATATGGTTGCGATTGTATGATTGTTATTGTATGATTGTGATTGTATGTTTGTGACAGTATGATTGTGATTGTATGATTGTGATTGTATGATTGTGATTGTATGATTGTGATTGTATGTTTCTGATTTTATGAGTGTGATTGTATGATTGCGATAGCATGATTGTTATTGCATGATTGCGATTGCAGGATTGTGATTGTATGGTGGTGATTGTATGATTGTGATTGTATGATTGTGATTGTATGATTGTGATTGTATGTTTGTGATTGTATGCTTGTGATTGTATGATTGTGATAGTATGATTGCGACTGCAGGATTGTGCTTGTATGATTTCAACTGTATGATTGTGATTGTATGGTTGTGATTGCATGATAGTGATTGTAATTGCGATTGTATGATTGTAATTGTATGACTGTGGTAGGATGACTGTGATTGTATGATAGTGATTGTATGATTGCGACTGTATGATTGGGATTGTATGATTGTGATTGTATTTTTGTGAATGTATGATTGTGATTGTATGTCTGTGGTTGCATGATTGTGATTGTATGATTGTGATTGTATGATTGTGATTGTATGATTGTGATTGTATGATTGTGATTGTATGATTGTGGTCGTATGACTGTGATTGTATGATTGTGATTGTATGATTGTGATTGTATGATTGTGATTGTATGATTGTGATTGTATCATTGTGATTGTATGATTGTGATTGTATGATTGTGATTGTATGATTGTGATTGTATGATTGTGATTGTATGATTGTGATTGTATGATTGTGATTGTATGATTGTGATTGTATGATTGCGACTGTATGACTGCGATTGTGTGATTGTGATTGTATTGTTGTGAATGTATGATTGTGATTGTATTATTGCCTTTGGGAGATTGTATTTATATGATTGCGATTGTATGATTGTTATTGTATGATTGTGATTGTATGATTGTGATTGTATGATGGTGATTGTATGATTGCGATTGTATGATTGTGATTGTATGTTTCTGATTGTATGATTGTGACTGTATGATTGTGATTGTATGATTGTGATTGTGTGATTGTGATTCTATGATTTTAATTGCAAGGTTGTGATCGTATGACAGTGATTGTATGATTGTGATTGTACGATTGTGATTGTACGATTGTGATTGTACGATTGTGATTGTACGATTGTGATTGTACGATTGTGATTGTACGATTGTGATTGTATGATTGTGACCGTATGAGTGTGATTGTATGATTGTGATAGTATGATTGTTATTGTATTATTGTGATTGTATGATTGTGATTGTATGATTGTGATTGTAGGACTGTGACAGTATGTTTCTGATTGTATGATTGTGATTGTATGATTGTGATTGTATGATTGCGATTGTATGATCCTGATTGTATGATTCTGATTTTATGAGTGTGATTGTATGATTGCGATAGCATGATTGTTATTGCATGATTGCGATTGCAGGATTGTGATTGTATGATGGTGATTGTATGACTGTGACTGTATAATTGTGATTGTATGATTCTGATTGTATGAGTGTGATTGTATGATTGTGATTGTATGGCTGCGATTGTATGATTGTGATTGTATGTTTGTGATTGTATGATTGTGATAGTATGATTGCGACTGCAGGATTGTGCTTGTATGATTTCAACTGTATGATTGTGATTGTATGATTGTGATTGCATGATAGTGATTGTAATTGCGATTGTATGATTGTAATTGTATGACTGTGGTAGGATGACTGTGATTGTATGATAGTGATTGTATGATTGCGACTGTATGATTGGGATTGTATGATTGCGATTGTATTTTTGTGAATGTATGATTGCGATTGTATGTCTGTGATTGTACGATTGTGATTGTATGATTGTGACTGTATTATTGTGATTGTATGATTGTGATCGTATCACTGTTTTTGGGAGATTGTATTTATATGATTGCGATTGTATGATGGTGATTGAATGATGGTGATTGAATGATTGTGATTGTATGATTGTGATTGTATGATTGTGATTGTATGAGTGCGATTGTATAATTGCGATTTTATGATTGTCATTGTATGATTGTTGTTGTATGAATGCCATTGTATGATTGTGATTGTATGATTGTGATTGTATGATTGTGATTGTAGGACTGTGACAGTATGTTTCTGATTGTATGATTGTGATTGTATGATTGTGATTGTATGATTGTGATTGTGTGATTGTGATTCTGAGATTTTAATTGCAAGGTTGCGATCGTATGACAGTGATTGTATTATTCTGATTGTATGATTGTGATTGTATGATTGTGATTGTATGATTGTGATTGTATCAATGTTTTTTGGAAATTGTATTTATATGATTGCGATTGTATGATTGTTATTGTATTATTGTGATTGTATTATTGTGCTTCTATGATTGTGATTGTATGATTGTGATTGTATGATTGTGATTGTATGAGTGTGATTGTATGATTGCGATACTATGATTGTTATTGCATGATTACGATTGCAGGATTGTGCTTGTATGATTGTGATTGTATGATTGTGATTGTATGATTCTGATTTTATGAGTGCGATTGTATGATTGCGATAGCATGATTGTTATTGCATGATTGCGATTGCAGGATTGTGATTGTATGGTGGTGATTGTATGACTGTGACTGTGTAATTGTGATTGTATGATTGTGATTGTATGATGGTGATTGTATGATTATGATCGTATGATTGTTTTTGTATGATTGTGATTGTATGATTGTGATTGTATGATTGTGATTGTATGATTGTGATTGTATGATTGTGATTGTATGATTGTGATTGTATGATTGTGATTGTATGATTGTGACTGTATGACTGCGATTGTGTGATTGTGATTGTATTGTTGTGAATGTATGATTGTGATTGTATGCTTGTGATTGTATGACTGAGATTGTATGATTGTGATTGTGATATTGTCTTTGGGAGATTGTATTTATATGATTGCGATTGTATGATTGTTATTGTATGATTGTGATTGTATGATTGTGATTGTATGATTGCGATTGTATGATTGTGATTGTATGATTGTGATTGTATGATTGTGATTGTATGTTTGTGATTGTATGTTTGTGATTGTATGATTGTGATAGTATGATTGCGACTGCAGGATTGTGCTTGTATGATTTCAACTGTATGATTGTGATTGTATGATTGTGATTGCATGATAGTGATTGTAATTGCGATTGTATGATTGTAATTGTATGACTGTGGTAGGATGACTGTGATTGTATGATAGTGATTGTATGATTGCGACTGTATGATTGGGATTGTATGATTGTGATTGTATTTTTGTGAATGTATGATTGTGATTGTATGTCTGTGATTGTATGATTGTGATTGTATGATTGTGACTGTATTATTGTGATTGTATGATTGTGATCGTATCACTGTTTTTGGGAGATTGTATTTATATGATTGCGATTGTATGATGGTGATTGAATGATGGTGATTGAATGATTGTGATTGTATGATTGTGATTGTATGATTGTGATTGTATGAGTGCGATTGTATGATTGCGATTTTATGATTGTCATTGTATGATTGTTGTTGTATGGATGCCATTGTATGATTGTGATTGTATGATTGTGATTGTAGGACTGTGACAGTATGTTTCTGATTGTATGATTGTGATTGTATGATTGTGATTGTATGATTGTGATTGTATGATTGTGATTGTATGATTGTGATTGTATGATTGTGATTGTATGATTGTGATTGTATGATTGTGATTGTGTGATTGTGATTCTGAGATTTTAATTGCAAGGTTGCGATCGTATGACAGTGATTGTATGATTGTGATTGTACGATTGTGATTGTACGATTGTGATTGTATGATTGCGATTGTATCAATGTTTTTGGGAGATTGTATTTATATTGTTGCGATTGTATGATTGTTATTGTATGATTGTGATTGTATGTTTGTGATTGTATTATTGTGATTGTATGGTTGTGATTGTATGGTTGTGATTGTGTGATTGCGATTGTATGATCGTGATTGTATGATTCTGATTTTATGAGTGTGATGGTATGATTGCGATAGCATGATTGTTATTGCATGATTGCGATTGCAGGATTGTGATTGTATGATGGTGATTGTATGACTGTGACTGTATAATTGTGATTGTATGATTGTGATTGTATGAGTGTGATTGTATGATTGTGATTGTATGATTGTGATTGTATGATTGTGATTGTATGATTGTGATTGTATTATTGTGATTGTATTATTGTGCTTCTATGATTGTGATTGTATGATTGTGATTGTATGATTGCGATTGTATGATCGTGATTGTATGATTGTGATTGTATGATTGTGATTGTACGATTGTGATTGTACGATTGTGATTGTACGATTGTGATTGTACGATTGTGATTGTACGATTGTGATTGTACGATTGTGATTGTACGATTGTGATTGTACGATTGTGATTGTACGATTGTGATTGTACGATTGTGATCGTACGATTGTGATTGTACGATTGTGATTGTATGAGTGTGATTGTATGATTGTGACCGTATGAGTGTGATTGTATGATTGTGATAGTATGATTGTTATTGTATTATTCTGATTGTATGATTGTGATTGTATGATTGTGATTGTATGATTGTGATTGTATCAATGTTTTTTGGAAATTGTATTTATATGATTGCGATTGTATGATTGTTATTGTATTATTGTGATTGTATTATTGTGCTTCTATGATTGTGATTGTATGATTGTGATTGTATGATTGTGATTGTATGAGTGTGATTGTATGATTGCGATACTATGATTGTTATTGCATGATTACGATTGCAGGATTGTGCTTGTATGATTGTGATTGTATGATTGTGATTGTATGATTCTGATTTTATGAGTGCGATTGTATGATTGCGATAGCATGATTGTTATTGCATGATTGCGATTGCAGGATTGTGATTGTATGGTGGTGATTGTATGACTGTGACTGTGTAATTGTGATTGTATGATTGTGATTGTATGATGGTGATTGTATGATTATGATCGTATGATTGTTTTTGTATGATTGTGATTGTATGATTGTGATTGTATGATTGTGATTGTATGATTGTGATTGTATGATTGTGATTGTATGATTGTGATTGTATGATTGTGATTGTATGATTGTGATTGTATGATTGTGACTGTATGACTGCGATTGTGTGATTGTGATTGTATTGTTGTGAATGTATGATTGTGATTGTATGCTTGTGATTGTATGACTGAGATTGTATGATTGTGATTGTGATATTGTCTTTGGGAGATTGTATTTATATGATTGCGATTGTATGATTGTTATTGTATGATTGTGATTGTATGATTGTGATTGTATGATTGCGATTGTATGATTGTGATTGTATGATTGTGATTGTATGATTGTGATTGTATGTTTGTGATTGTATGTTTGTGATTGTATGATTGTGATAGTATGATTGCGACTGCAGGATTGTGCTTGTATGATTTCAACTGTATGATTGTGATTGTATGATTGTGATTGCATGATAGTGATTGTAATTGCGATTGTATGATTGTAATTGTATGACTGTGGTAGGATGACTGTGATTGTATGATAGTGATTGTATGATTGCGACTGTATGATTGGGATTGTATGATTGTGATTGTATTTTTGTGAATGTATGATTGTGATTGTATGTCTGTGATTGTATGATTGTGATTGTATGATTGTGACTGTATTATTGTGATTGTATGATTGTGATCGTATCACTGTTTTTGGGAGATTGTATTTATATGATTGCGATTGTATGATGGTGATTGAATGATGGTGATTGAATGATTGTGATTGTATGATTGTGATTGTATGATTGTGATTGTATGAGTGCGATTGTATGATTGCGATTTTATGATTGTCATTGTATGATTGTTGTTGTATGGATGCCATTGTATGATTGTGATTGTATGATTGTGATTGTAGGACTGTGACAGTATGTTTCTGATTGTATGATTGTGATTGTATGATTGTGATTGTATGATTGTGATTGTATGATTGTGATTGTATGATTGTGATTGTGTGATTGTGATTCTGAGATTTTAATTGCAAGGTTGCGATCGTATGACAGTGATTGTATGATTGTAATTGTACGATTGTGATTGTACGATTGTGATTGTATGATTGCGATTGTATCAATGTTTTTGGGAGATTGTATTTATATTGTTGCGATTGTATGATTGTTATTGTATGATTGTGATTGTATGTTTGTGATTGTATTATTGTGATTGTATGGTTGTGATTGTATGGTTGTGATTGTGTGATTGCGATTGTATGATCGTGATTGTATGATTCTGATTTTATGAGTGTGATGGTATGATTGCGATAGCATGATTGTTATTGCATGATTGCGATTGCAGGATTGTGATTGTATGGTGGTGATTGTATGATTGTGATTGTATGATTGTGATTGTATGATTGTGATTGTATGTTTGTGATTGTATGCTTGTGATTGTATGATTGTGATAGTATGATTGCGACTGCAGGATTGTGCTTGTATGATTTCAACTGTATGATTGTGATTGTATGGTTGTGATTGCATGATAGTGATTGTAATTGCGATTGTATGATTGTAATTGTATGACTGTGGTAGGATGACTGTGATTGTATGATAGTGATTGTATGATTGCGACTGTATGATTGGGATTGTATGATTGTGATTGTATTTTTGTGAATGTATGATTGTGATTGTATGTCTGTGGTTGTATGATTGTGATTGTATGATTGTGACTGTATTATTGTGATTGTAGGACTGTGACAGTATGTTTCTGATTGTATGATTGTGATTGTATGATTGTGATTGTGTGATTGTGATTCTGAGATTTTAATTGCAAGGTTGCGATCGTATGACAGTGATTGTATGATTGTGATTGTACGATTGTGATTGTACGATTGTGATTGTACGATTGTGATTGTATGATTGTGATTGTATCAATGTTTTTGGGAGATTGTATTTATATGGTTGCGATTGTATGATTGTTATTGTATGATTGTGATTGTATGTTTGTGATTGTATTATTGTGATTGTATGGTTGTGATTGTATGGTTGTGATTCTGTGATTGCGATTGTATGATTGTGATTGTATGATTCTGATTTTATGAGTGTGATTGTATGATTGCGATAGCATGATTGTTATTGCATGATTGCGATTGCAGGATTGTGATTGTATGATGGTGATTGTATGACTGTGACTGTATAATTGTGATTGTATGATTGTGATTGTATGAGTGTGATTGTATGATTGTGATTGTATGATTGTGATTGTATGATTGTGATTGTATGATTGTGATTGTATTATTGTGATTGTATTATTGTGCTTCTATGATTGTGATTGTATGATTGTGATTGTATGATTGCGATTGTATGATCGTGATTGTATGATCGTGATTGTATGATTGTGATTGTATGATTGTGATTGTATGATTGTGATTGTATTATTGTGATTGTATTATTGTGCTTCTATGATTGTGATTGTATTATTGTGATTTTATGATTGTGTATGAGAGATTGTTAATGAATGATTGCTCTTTTATGGGTGTGATTGTATTATTGTGATTGTGAGTTTGTGATTCTGAGATTGTAACTGTATGACTGCCATTGTATGATCGTGATGGTATGATTGTTTTTGTATGATTGTGATTGTATGATTGTAATTGTATGATTGTGGTCGTATGACTGTGATTGTATGATTGTGATTGTATGATTGTGATTGTATGATTGTGATTGTATGATTGTGATTGTATGATTGTGATTGTATGATTGTGATTGTATGATTGTGATTGTATGATTGTGATTGTATGATTGTGATTGTATGATTGTGATTGTATGATTGTGATTGTATGATTGTGATTGTATGATTGTGATTGTATGATTGTGATTGTATGATTGCGACTGTATGACTGCGATTGTGTGATTGTGATTGTATTGTTGTGAATGTATGATTGTGATTGTATTATTGCCTTTGGGAGATTGTATTTATATGATTGCGATTGTATGATTGTTATTGTATGATTGTGATTGTATGATTGTGATTGTATGATGGTGATTGTATGATTGCGATTGTATGATTGTGATTGTATGTTTCTGATTGTATGATTGTGACTGTATGATTGTGATTGTATGATTGTGATTGTGTGATTGTGATTCTATGATTTTAATTGCAAGGTTGTGATCGTATGACAGTGATTGTATGATTGTGATTGTACGATTGTGATTGTACGATTGTGATTGTACGATTGTGATTGTACGATTGTGATTGTACGATTGTGATTGTACGATTGTGATTGTATGATTGTGACCGTATGAGTGTGATTGTATGATTGTGATAGTATGATTGTTATTGTATTATTGTGATTGTATGATTGTGATTGTATGATTGTGATTGTAGGACTGTGACAGTATGTTTCTGATTGTATGATTGTGATTGTATGATTGTGATTGTATGATTGCGATTGTATGATCCTGATTGTATGATTCTGATTTTATGAGTGTGATTGTATGATTGCGATAGCATGATTGTTATTGCATGATTGCGATTGCAGGATTGTGATTGTATGATGGTGATTGTATGACTGTGACTGTATAATTGTGATTGTATGATTCTGATTGTATGAGTGTGATTGTATGATTGTGATTGTATGGCTGCGATTGTATGATTGTGATTGTATGTTTGTGATTGTATGATTGTGATAGTATGATTGCGACTGCAGGATTGTGCTTGTATGATTTCAACTGTATGATTGTGATTGTATGATTGTGATTGCATGATAGTGATTGTAATTGCGATTGTATGATTGTAATTGTATGACTGTGGTAGGATGACTGTGATTGTATGATAGTGATTGTATGATTGCGACTGTATGATTGGGATTGTATGATTGCGATTGTATTTTTGTGAATGTATGATTGCGATTGTATGTCTGTGATTGTACGATTGTGATTGTATGATTGTGACTGTATTATTGTGATTGTATGATTGTGATCGTATCACTGTTTTTGGGAGATTGTATTTATATGATTGCGATTGTATGATGGTGATTGAATGATGGTGATTGAATGATTGTGATTGTATGATTGTGATTGTATGATTGTGATTGTATGAGTGCGATTGTATAATTGCGATTTTATGATTGTCATTGTATGATTGTTGTTGTATGAATGCCATTGTATGATTGTGATTGTATGATTGTGATTGTATGATTGTGATTGTAGGACTGTGACAGTATGTTTCTGATTGTATGATTGTGATTGTATGATTGTGATTGTATGATTGTGATTGTGTGATTGTGATTCTGAGGTTTTAATTGCAAGGTTGCGATCGTATGACAGTGATTGTATGATTGTGATTGTACGATTGTGATTGTACGATTGTGATTGTACGATTGTGATTGTACGATTGTGATTGTACGATTGTGATTGTACGATTGTGATTGTACGATTGTGATTGTACGATTGTGATTGTACGATTGTGATTGTACGATTGTGATTGTACGATTGTGATTGTACGATTGTGATTGTATGAGTGTGATTGTATGATTGTGACCGTATGAGTGTGATTGTATGATTGTGATAGTATGATTGTTATTGTATTATTCTGATTGTATGATTGTGATTGTATGATTGTGATTGTATGATTGTGATTGTATCAATGTTTTTTGGAAATTGTATTTATATGATTGCGATTGTATGATTGTTATTGTATTATTGTGATTGTATTATTGTGCTTCTATGATTGTGATTGTATGATTGTGATTGTATGATTGTGATTGTATGAGTGTGATTGTATGATTGCGATACTATGATTGTTATTGCATGATTACGATTGCAGGATTGTGCTTGTATGATTGTGATTGTATGATTGTGATTGTATGATTCTGATTTTATGAGTGCGATTGTATGATTGCGATAGCATGATTGGTATTGCATGATTGCGATTGCAGGATTGTGATTGTATGGTGGTGATTGTATGACTGTGACTGTGTAATTGTGATTGTATGATTGTGATTGTATGATGGTGATTGTATGATTATGATCGTATGATTGTTTTTGTATGATTGTGATTGTATGATTGTGATTGTATGATTGTGATTGTATGATTGTGATTGTATGATTGTGATTGTATGATTGTGATTGTATGATTGTGATTGTATGATTGTGATTGTATGATTGTGACTGTATGACTGCGATTGTGTGATTGTGATTGTATTGTTGTGAATGTATGATTGTGATTGTATGCTTGTGATTGTATGACTGAGATTGTATGATTGTGATTGTGATATTGTCTTTGGGAGATTGTATTTATATGATTGCGATTGTATGATTGTTATTGTATGATTGTGATTGTATGATTGTGATTGTATGATTGCGATTGTATGATTGTGATTGTATGATTGTGATTGTATGATTGTGATTGTATGTTTGTGATTGTATGTTTGTGATTGTATGATTGTGATAGTATGATTGCGACTGCAGGATTGTGCTTGTATGATTTCAACTGTATGATTGTGATTGTATGATTGTGATTGCATGATAGTGATTGTAATTGCGATTGTATGATTGTAATTGTATGACTGTGGTAGGATGACTGTGATTGTATGATAGTGATTGTATGATTGCGACTGTATGATTGGGATTGTATGATTGTGATTGTATTTTTGTGAATGTATGATTGTGATTGTATGTCTGTGATTGTATGATTGTGATTGTATGATTGTGACTGTATTATTGTGATTGTATGATTGTGATCGTATCACTGTTTTTGGGAGATTGTATTTATATGATTGCGATTGTATGATGGTGATTGAATGATGGTGATTGAATGATTGTGATTGTATGATTGTGATTGTATGATTGTGATTGTATGAGTGCGATTGTATGATTGCGATTTTATGATTGTCATTGTATGATTGTTGTTGTATGGATGCCATTGTATGATTGTGATTGTATGATTGTGATTGTAGGACTGTGACAGTATGTTTCTGATTGTATGATTGTGATTGTATGATTGTGATTGTATGATTGTGATTGTATGATTGTGATTGTATGATTGTGATTGTGTGATTGTGATTCTGAGATTTTAATTGCAAGGTTGCGATCGTATGACAGTGATTGTATGATTGTGATTGTACGATTGTGATTGTACGATTGTGATTGTATGATTGCGATTGTATCAATGTTTTTGGGAGATTGTATTTATATTGTTGCGATTGTATGATTGTTATTGTATGATTGTGATTGTATGTTTGTGATTGTATTATTGTGATTGTATGGTTGTGATTGTATGGTTGTGATTGTGTGATTGCGATTGTATGATCGTGATTGTATGATTCTGATTTTATGAGTGTGATGGTATGATTGCGATAGCATGATTGTTATTGCATGATTGCGATTGCAGGATTGTGATTGTATGATGGTGATTGTATGACTGTGACTGTATAATTGTGATTGTATGATTGTGATTGTATGAGTGTGATTGTATGATTGTGATTGTATGATTGTGATTGTATGATTGTGATTGTATTATTGTGATTGTATTATTGTGCTTCTATGATTGTGATTGTATGATTGTGATTGTATGATTGCGATTGTATGATCGTGATTGTATGATTGTGATTGTATGATTGTGATTGTATGATTGTGATTGTATGATTGTGATTGTATTATTGTGATTGTATTATTGTGCTTCTATGATTGTGATTGTATTATTGTGATTTTATGATTGTGTATGAGAGATTGTTAATGAATGATTGCTCTTTTATGGGTGTGATTGTATTATTGTGATTGTGAGTTTGTGATTCTGAGATTGTAATTGTATGACTGCCATTGTATGATCGTGATGGTATGATTGTTTTTGTATGATTGTGATTGTATGATTGTAATTGTATGATTGTGGTCGTATGACTGTGATTGTATGATTGTGATTGTATGATTGTGATTGTATGATTGTGATTGTATGATTGTTTTTGGGAGATTGTATTTATATGATTGCGATTGTATGATTGTGATTGAATGATTGTGACTGTACTTGTGGTTGTATGATTGTAATTGTATGACTGTGGTAGTATGACTGTGATTGTATGATTGTGACTGTATTATTGTGATTGTATGATTGTGATTGTATGATTGTGATTGTATGATTGTGATTGTATCAATGTCTTTAGGAGATTGTATTTATATGATTGCGATTGTATGATCGTGATTTTATGAGTGTGATTGTATGATTGCGATAGCATGATTGTTATTGCATGATTGCGATTGCAGGATTGTGATTGTATGATGGTGACTGTATGACTGTTACTGTATAATTGTGATTGTACGATTGTGATTGTATGAGTGTGATTGTATGATTGTGACCGTATGAGTGTGATTGTATGATTGTGATAGTATGATTGTTATTGTATTATTCTGATTGTATGATTGTGATTGTATGATTGTGATTGTATGATTGTGATTGTATCAATGTTTTTTGGAGATTGTATTTATATGATTGCGATTGTATGATTGTTATTGTATGATTGTGATTGTATGTTTGTGATTGTATTATTGTGATTGTATGGTTGTAATTGTATGATTGCGATTGTATGATCGTGATTGTATGATTGTGATTGTATGAGTGTGATTGTATGATTGCGATAGTATGATTGTGATTTTATGATTGTGATTGTATCAGTGTTTTTGGGAGATTGTATTTATATGGTTGCGATTGTATGATTGTTATTGTATGATTGTGATTGTATGTTTGTGATTGTATTATTGTGATTGTATTATTGTGCTTCTATGATTGTGATTGTATTATTGTGATTTTATGGGTGCGATTGTATGATTGTGACTGTATGAGTGTGATTGTATGATTGTGACAGTATGATTGTGATTGTATGATTGTAATTGTATCAATGTTTTTAGGAGATTGTATTTATATGATTGCGATTGTATGACTGTTATTGTATGATTGTGATTGTATGTTTGTGATTGTATTATTGTGATTGTATGGTTGTGATTGTATGATTGCGATTGTATGATTGTGATTGTATTATTGTGATTGTATTATTGTGCTTCTATGATTGTGATTGTATGATTGTGACTCTATTATTGTGATTTTATGATTGTGATTGTATGATTGTTTTTGGGGGATTGTATTTATATGATCGCGATTGTATGATTGTGATTGAATGATTGTGATTTTATGATTGTGATTGTATGATTGTGATTGTATGATTGTGATTGTATGAGTGTGATTGTATGATTGCGATACTATGATTGTTATTGCATGATTACGATTGCAGGATTGTGCTTGTATGATTGTGATTGTATGTTTGTGATTGTATGATTCTGATTTTATGAGTGTGATTGTATGATTGCGATAGCATGATTGTTATTGCATGATTGCGATTGCAGGATTGTGATTGTATGGTGGTGATTGTATGACTGTGACTGTATAATTGTGATTGTATGATTGTGATTGTATGATGGTGATTGTATGATTATGATCGTATGATTGTTTTTGTATGATTGTGATTGTATGATTGTGATTGTATGATTGTGATTGTATGATTGTGATTGCATGATTGTGACTGTAATTGTGATTGTATGATTGTAATTGTATGACTGTGGTAGTATGACTGTGATTGTATGATTGTGACCGTATTGTTGTGATTGTATGATTGTGGTTGTATGATTGTGATTGTATGATTGTATGATTGTGATTGTATGATTGTGATTGTATCAATGTTTTTAGGAGATTGTATTTATATGATTGCGATTGTGCGATCGTGATTTTATGATTGTGATTGTATGATTGTGATTGTATGATTGTGATTGTATGATTGTGATTGTATGATTGTGATTGTATGATTGTGACTGTATGACTGCGATTGTGTGATTGTGATTGTATTGTTGTGAATGTATGATTGTGATTGTATGCTTGTGATTGTATGACTGAGATTGTATGATTGTGATTGTATTATTGTCTTTGGGAGATTGTATTTATATGATTGCGATTGTATGATTGTTATTGTATGATTGTGATTGTATGATTGTGATTGTATGATTGCGATTGTATGATTGTGATTGTATGATTGTGATTGTATGATTGTGATTGTATGTTTGTGATTGTATGTTTGTGATTGTATGATTGTGATAGTATGATTGCGACTGCAGGATTGTGCTTGTTTGATTTCAACTGTATGATTGTGATTGTATGATTGTGATTGCATGATAGTGATTGTAATTGCGATTGTATGATTGTAATTGTATGACTGTGGTAGTATGACTGTGATTGTATGATTGTGACCGTATTGTTGTGATTGTATGATTGTGGTTGTATGATTGTGATTGTATGATTGTATGATTGTGATTGTATGATTGTGATTGTATCAATGTTTTTAGGAGATTGTATTTATATGATTGCGATTGTGCGATCGTGATTTTATGATTGTGATTGTATGATTGTGATTGTATGATTGTGATTGTATGATTGTGATTGTATGATTGTGATTGTATGATTGTGATTGTATGATTGTGATTGTATGATTGTGATTGTATGATTGCGACTGTATGACTGCGATTGTGTGATTGTGATTGTATTGTTGTGAATGTATGATTGTGATTGTATTATTGCCTTTGGGAGATTGTATTTATATGATTGCGATTGTATGATTGTTATTGTATGATTGTGATTGTATGATTGTGATTGTATGACTGCGATTGTATGATTGTGATTGTATGTTTCTGATTGTATGATTGTGAGTGTATGATTGTGATTGTATGATTGTGATTGTGTGATTGTGATTCTATGATTTTAATTGCAAGGTTGTGATCGTATGACAGTGATTGTATGATTGTGATTGTACGATTGTGATTGTACGATTGTGATTGTACGATTGTGATTGTACGATTGTGATTGTACGATTGTGATTGTACGATTGTGATTGTACGATTGTGATTGTATGATTGTGACCGTATGATTGTTATTGTATTATTGTGATTGTATGATTGTGATTGTATGATTGTGATTGTAGGACTGTGACAGTATGTTTCTGATTGTATGATTGTGATTGTATGATTGTGATTGTAGGACTGTGACAGTATGTTTCTGATTGTATGATTGTGATTGTATGATTGTGATTGTATGATTGCGATAGCATGATTGTTATTGCATGATTGCGATTGCAGGATTGTGATTGTATGATGGTGATTGTATGACTGTTACTGTATAATTGTGATTGTACGATTGTGATTGTATGAGTGTGATTGTATGATTGTGACCGTATGAGTGTGATTGTATGATTGTGATAGTATGATTGTTATTGTATTATTCTGATTGTATGATTCTGATTGTATGATTGTGATTGTATGATTGTGATTGTATCAATGTTTTTTGGAGATTGTATTTATATGATTGCGATTGTATGATTGTTATTGTATGATTGTGATTGTATGTTTGTGATTGTATTATTGTGATTGTATGGTTGTAATTGTATGATTGCGATTGTATGATCGTGATTGTATGATTGTGATTGTATGAGTGTGATTGTATGATTGTGATAGTATGATTGTGATTGTATGATTGTGATTGTATCAGTGTTTTTGGGAGATTGTATTTATATGGTTGCGATTGTATGATTGTTATTGTATGATTGTGATTGTATGTTTGTGATTGTATTATTGTGATTGTATTATTGTGATTGTATTATTGTGCTTCTATGATTGTAATTGTATTATTGTGGTTTTATGATTGTGTATGAGAGATTGTTAATGAATGATTGCTCTTTTATGGGTGTGATTGTATTATTGTGATTGTGAGTTTGTGATTCTGAGATTGTAATTGTATGACTGCCATTGTATGATCGTGATGGTATGATTGTTTTTGTATGATTGTGATTGTATGATTGTAATTGTATGATTGTGGTCGTATGACTGTGATTGTATGATTGTGATTGTATGATTGTGATTGTATGATTGTGATTGTATCAATGTTTTTTGGAGATTGTATTTATATGATTGCGATTGTATGATTGTTATTGTATGATTGTGATTGTATGTTTGTGATTGTATTATTGTGATTGTATGGTTGTAATTGTATGATTGCGATTGTATGATCGTGATTGTATGATTGTGATTGTATGAGTGTGATTGTATGATTGCGATAGTATGATTGTGATTTTATGATTGTGATTGTATCAGTGTTTTTGGGAGATTGTATTTATATGGTTGCGATTGTATGATTGTTATTGTATGATTGTGATTGTATGTTTGTGATTGTATTATTGTGATTGTATTATTGTGCTTCTATGATTGTGATTGTATTATTGTGATTTTATGGGTGCGATTGTATGATTGTGACTGTATGAGTGTGATTGTATGATTGTGACAGTATGATTGTGATTGTATGATTGTAATTGTATCAATGTTTTTAGGAGATTGTATTTATATGATTGCGATTGTATGACTGTTATTGTATGATTGTGATTGTATGTTTGTGATTGTATTATTGTGATTGTATGGTTGTGATTGTATGATTGCGATTGTATGATTGTGATTGTATTATTGTGATTGTATTATTGTGCTTCTATGATTGTGATTGTATGATTGTGACTCTATTATTGTGATTTTATGATTGTGATTGTATGATTGTTTTTGGGGGATTGTATTTATATGATCGCGATTGTATGATTGTGATTGAATGATTGTGATTGTATCAATGTTTTTTGGAGATTGTATTTATATGATTGCGATTGTATGATTGTTATTGTATGATTGTGATTGTATGTTTGTGATTGTATTATTGTGATTGTATGGTTGTAATTGTATGATTGCGATTGTATGATCGTGATTGTATGATTGTGATTGTATGAGTGTGATTGTATGATTGCGATAGTATGATTGTGATTTTATGATTGTGATTGTATCAGTGTTTTTGGGAGATTGTATTTATATGGTTGCGATTGTATGATTGTTATTGTATGATTGTGATTGTATGTTTGTGATTGTATTATTGTGATTGTATTATTGTGCTTCTATGATTGTGATTGTATTATTGTGATTTTATGGGTGCGATTGTATGATTGTGACTGTATGAGTGTGATTGTATGATTGTGACAGTATGATTGTGATTGTATGATTGTAATTGTATCAATGTTTTTAGGAGATTGTATTTATATGATTGCGATTGTATGACTGTTATTGTATGATTGTGATTGTATGTTTGTGATTGTATTATTGTGATTGTATGGTTGTGATTGTATGATTGCGATTGTATGATTGTGATTGTATTATTGTGATTGTATTATTGTGCTTCTATGATTGTGATTGTATGATTGTGACTCTATTATTGTGATTTTATGATTGTGATTGTATGATTGTTTTTGGGGGATTGTATTTATATGATCGCGATTGTATGATTGTGATTGAATGATTGTGATTTTATGATTGTGATTGTATGATTGTGATTGTATGATTGTGATTGTATGAGTGTGATTGTATGATTGCGATACTATGATTGTTATTGCATGATTACGATTGCAGGATTGTGCTTGTATGATTGTGATTGTATGTTTGTGATTGTATGATTCTGATTTTATGAGTGTGATTGTATGATTGCGATAGCATGATTGTTATTGCATGATTGCGATTGCAGGATTGTGATTGTATGGTGGTGATTGTATGACTGTGACTGTATAATTGTGATTGTATGATTGTGATTGTATGATGGTGATTGTATGATTATGATCGTATGATTGTTTTTGTATGATTGTGATTGTATGATTGTGATTGTATGATTGTGATTGTATGATTGTGATTGCATGATTGTGACTGTAATTGTGATTGTATGATTGTAATTCTATGACTGTGGTAGTATGACTGTGATTGTATGATTGTGACCGTATTGTTGTGATTGTATGATTGTGATTGTATGATTGTGATTGTATGATTGTATGATTGTGATTGTATGATTGTGATTGTATCAATGTTTTTAGGAGATTGTATTTATATGATTGCGATTGTGCGATCGTGATTTTATGATTGTGATTGTATGATTGTGATTGTATGATTGTGATTGTATGATTGTGATTGTATGATTGTGATTGTATGATTGTGACTGTATGACTGCGATTGTGTGATTGTGATTGTATTGTTGTGAATGTATGATTGTGATTGTATGCTTGTGATTGTATGACTGAGATTGTATGATTGTGATTGTATTATTGTCTTTGGGAGATTGTATTTATATGATTGCGATTGTATGATTGTTATTGTATGATTGTGATTGTATGATTGTGATTGTATGAATTGCGATTGTATGATTGTGATTGTATGATTGTGATTGTATGATTGTGATTGTATGTTTGTGATTTTATGTTTGTGATTGTATGATTGTGATAGTATGATTGCGACTGCAGGATTGTGCTTGTTTGATTTCAACTGTATGATTGTGATTGTATGATTGTGATTGCATGATAGTGATTGTAATTGCGATTGTATGATTGTAATTGTATGACTGTGGTAGGATGACTGTGACTGTATAATTGTGATTGTATGATTGTGATTGTATGAGTGTGATTGTATGATTGTGATTGTATGATTGTGATTGTAAGATTGTGATTGTATTATTGTGATTGTATTATTGTGCTTCTATGATTGTGATTGTATGATTGTGATTGTATGATTGCGATTGTATGATCGTGATTGTATGATTGTGATTGTATGATTGTGATTGTATGATTGTGATTGTATGATTGTGATTGTATTATTGTGATTGTATTATTGTGCTTCTATGATTGTGATTGTATTATTGTGATTTTATGATTGTGTATGAGAGATTGTTAATGAATGATTGCTCTTTTATGGGTGTGATTGTATTATTGTGATTGTGAGTTTGTGATTCTGAGATTGTAATTGTATGACTGCCATTGTATGATCGTGATGGTATGATTGTTTTTGTATGATTGTGATTGTATGATTGTAATTGTATGATTGTGGTCGTATGACTGTGATTGTATGATTGTGATTGTATGATTGTGATTGTATGATTGTGATTGTATGATTGTTTTTGGGAGATTGTATTTATATGATTGCGATTGTATGATTGTGATTGAATGATTGTGACTGTAATTGTGATTGTATGATTGTAATTGTATGACTGTGGTAGTATGACTGTGATTGTATGATTGTGACTGTATTATTGTGATTGTATGATTGTGATTGTATGATTGTGATTGTATGATTGTGATTGTATCAATGTCTTTAGGAGATTGTATTTATATGATTGCGATTGTATGATCGTGATTTTATGATTGTGATTGTATGATTGTGATTGTATGATTGTGATTGTATGATTGTGATTGTATGATTGTGATTGTATGATTGTGATTGTATGATTGTGATTGTATGATTGTGATTGTATGATTGTCATTGTATGATTGCGACTGTATGACTGCGATTGTGTGATTGTGATTGTATTGTTGTGAATGTATGATTGTGATTGTATTATTGCCTTTGGGAGATTGTATTTATATGATTGCGATTGTATGATTGTTATTGTATGATTGTGATTGTATGATTGTGATTGTATGATTGCGATTGTATGATTGTGATTGTATGTTTCTGATTGTATGATTGTGAGTGTATGATTGTGATTGTATGATTGTGATTGTGTGATTGTGATTCTATGATTTTAATTGCAAGGTTGTGATCGTATGACAGTGATTGTATGATTGTGATTGTACGATTGTGATTGTACGATTGTGATTGTACGATTGTGATTGTACGATTGTGATTGTACGATTGTGATTGTACGATTGTGATTGTACGATTGTGATTGTATGATTGTGACCGTATGATTGTTATTGTATTATTGTGATTGTGTGATTGTGATTGTATGATTGTGATTGTAGGACTGTGACAGTATGTTTCTGATTGTATGATTGTGATTGTATGATTGTGATTGTATGATTGCGATTGTATGATCCTGATTGTATGATTCTGATTTTATGAGTGTGATTGTATGATTGCGATAGCATGATTGTTATTGCATGATTGCGATTGCAGGATTGTGATTGTATGATGGTGATTGTATGACTGTTACTGTATAATTGTGATTGTACGATTGTGATTGTATGAGTGTGATTGTATGATTGTGACCGTATGAGTGTGATTGTATGATTGTGATAGTATGATTGTTATTGTATTATTCTGATTGTATGATTGTGATTGTATGATTGTGATTGTATGATTGTGATTGTATGATTGTGATTGTATCAATGTTTTTTGGAGATTGTATTTATATGATTGCGATTGTATGATTGTTATTGTATGATTGGTATTGTATGTTTGTGATTGTATTATTGTGATTGTATGGTTGTAATTGTATGATTGCGATTGTATGATCGTGATTGTATGATTGTGATTGTATGAGTGTGATTGTATGATTGTGATAGTATGATTGTGATTGTATGATTGTGATTGTATCAATGTTTTTGGGAGATTGTATTTATATGGTTGCGATTGTATGATTGTTATTGTATGATTGTGATTGTATGTTTGTGATTGTATTATTGTGATTGTATTATTGTGATTGTATTATTGTGCTTCTATGATTGTGATTGTATTATTGTGATTGTATGGGTGCGATTGTATGATTGTGACTGTATGAGTGTGATTGTATGATTGTGACAGTATGATTGTGATTGTATGATTGTAATTGTATCAATGTTTTTAGGAGATTGTATTTATATGATTGCGATTGTATGACTGTTATTGTATGATTGTGATTGTATGTTTGTGATTGTATTATTGTGATTGTATGGTTGTGATTGTATGATTGCGATTGTATGATTGTGATTGTATTATTGTGATTGTATTATTGTGCTTCTATGATTGTGATTGTATGATTGTGACTCTATTATTGTGATTTTATGATTGTGATTGTATGATTGTTTTTGGGGGATTGTATTTATATGATCGCGATTGTATGATTGTGATTGAATGATTGTGATTTTATGATTGTGATTGTATGATTGTGATTGTATGATTGTGATTGTATGATTGTGATTGTATGATTGCGATTGTATGATTGCGATACTATGATTGTTATTGCATGATTACGATTGCAGGATTGTGCTTGTATGATTGTGATTGTATGATTGTGATTGTATGATTCTGATTTTATGAGTGTGATTGTATGATTGCGATAGCATGATTGTTATTGCATGATTGCGATCGCAGGATTGTGATTGTATGGTGGTGATTGTATGACTGTGACTGTATAATTGTGATTGTATGATTGTGATTGTATGATGGTGATTGTATGATTATGATCGTATGATTGTTTTTGTATGATTGTGATTGTATGATTGTGATTGTATGATTGTGATTGTATGATTGTGATTGCATGATTGTGACTGTAATTGTGATTGTATGATTGTAATTGTATGACTGTGGTAGTATGACTGTGATTGTATGATTGTGACCGTATTGTTGTGATTGTATGATTGTGATTGTATGATTGTGATTGTATGATTGTATGATTGTGATTGTATGATTGTGATTATATCAATGTTTTTAGGAGATTGTATTTATATGATTGCGATTGTATGATCGTGATTTTATGATTGTGATTGTATGATTGTGATTGTATGATTGTGATTGTATGACTGTGATTGTATGATTGTGACCGTATTGTTGTGATTGTATGATTGTGATTGTATGATTGTGATTGTATGATTGTATGATTGTGATTGTATGATTGTGATTATATCAATGTTTTTAGGAGATTGTATTTATATGATTGCGATTGTATGATCGTGATTTTATGATTGTGATTGTATGATTGTGATTGTATGATTGTGATTGTATGATTGTGATTGTATGATTGCGATTGTATGATCGTGATTGTATGATTGTGATTGTATGATTGTGATTGTATGATTGTGATTGTATGATTGTGATTGTATGATTGTGATTGTATTATTGTGATTGTATTATTGTGCTTCTATGATTGTGATTGTATTATTGTGATTTTATGATTGTGTATGAGAGATTGTTAATGAATGATTGCTCTTTTATGGGTGTGATTGTATTATTGTGATTGTGAGTTTGTGATTCTGAGATTGTAATTGTATGACTGCCATTGTATGATCGTGATGGTATGATTGTTTTTGTATGATTGTGATTGTATGATTGTAATTGTATGATTGTGGTCGTATGACTGTGATTGTATGATTGTGATTGTATGATTGTGATTGTATGATTGTGATTGTATCAATGTTTTTTGGAGATTGTATTTATATGATTGCGATTGTATGATTGTTATTGTATGATTGTGATTGTATGTTTGTGATTGTATTATTGTGATTGTATGGTTCTAATTGTATGATTGCGATTGTATGATCGTGATTGTATGATTGTGATTGTATGAGTGTGATTGTATGATTGCGATAGTATGATTGTGATTTTATGATTGTGATTGTATCAGTGTTTTTGGGAGATTGTATTTATATGGTTGCGATTGTATGATTGTTATTGTATGATTGTGATTGTATGTTTGTGATTGTATTATTGTGATTGTATTATTGTGCTTCTATGATTGTGATTGTATTATTGTGATTTTATGGGTGCGATTGTATGATTGTGACTGTATGAGTGTGATTGTATGATTGTGACAGTATGATTGTGATTGTATGATTGTAATTGTATCAATGTTTTTAGGAGATTGTATTTATATGATTGCGATTGTATGACTGTTATTGTATGATTGTGATTGTATGTTTGTGATTGTATTATTGTGATTGTATGGTTGTGATTGTATGATTGCGATTGTATGATTGTGATTGTATTATTGTGATTGTATTATTGTGCTTCTATGATTGTGATTGTATGATTGTGACTCTATTATTGTGATTTTATGATTGTGATTGTATGATTGTTTTTGGGGGATTGTATTTATATGATCGCGATTGTATGATTGTGATTGAATGATTGTGATTTTATGATTGTGATTGTATGATTGTGATTGTATGATTGTGATTGTATGAGTGTGATTGTATGATTGCGATACTATGATTGTTATTGCATGATTACGATTGCAGGATTGTGCTTGTATGATTGTGATTGTATGTTTGTGATTGTATGATTCTGATTTTATGAGTGTGATCGTATGATTGCGATAGCATGATTGTTATTGCATGATTGCGATTGCAGGATTGTGATTGTATGGTGGTGATTGTATGACTGTGACTGTATAATTGTGATTGTATGATTGTGATTGTATGATGGTGATTGTATGATTATGATCGTATGATTGTTTTTGTATGATTGTGATTGTATGATTGTGATTGTATGATTGTGATTGTATGATTGTGATTGCATGATTGTGACTGTAATTGTGATTGTATGATTGTAATTGTATGACTGTGGTAGTATGACTGTGATTGTATGATTGTGACCGTATTGTTGTGATTGTATGATTGTGATTGTATGATTGTGATTGTATGATTGTATGATTGTGATTGTATGATTGTGATTGTATCAATGTTTTTAGGAGATTGTATTTATATGATTGCGATTGTGCGATCGTGATTTTATGATTGTGATTGTATGATTGTGATTGTATGATTGTGATTGTATGATTGTGATTGTATGATTGTGATTGTATGATTGTGACTGTATGACTGCGATTGTGTGATTGTGATTGTATTGTTGTGAATGTATGATTGTGATTGTATGCTTGTGATTGTATGACTGAGATTGTATGATTGTGATTGTATTATTGTCTTTGGGAGATTGTATTTATATGATTGCGATTGTATGATTGTTATTGTATGATTGTGATTGTATGATTGTGATTGTATGATTGCGATTGTATGATTGTGATTGTATGATTGTGATTGTATGATTGTGATTGTATGTTTGTGATTGTATGTTTGTGATTGTATGATTGTGATAGTATGATTGCGACTGCAGGATTGTGCTTGTTTGATTTCAACTGTATGATTGTGATTGTATGATTGTGATTGCATGATAGTGATTGTAATTGCGATTGTATGATTGTAATTGTATGACTGTGGTAGGATGACTGTGACTGTATAATTGTGATTGTATGATTGTGATTGTATGAGTGTGATTGTATGATTGTGATTGTATGATTGTGATTGTAAGATTGTGATTGTATTATTGTGATTGTATTATTGTGCTTCTATGATTGTGATTGTATGATTGTGATTGTATGATTGCGATTGTATGATCGTGATTGTATGATTGTGATTGTATGATTGTGATTGTATGATTGTGATTGTATGATTGTGATTGTATTATTGTGATTGTATTATTGTGCTTCTATGATTGTGATTGTATTATTGTGATTTTATGATTGTGTATGAGAGATTGTTAATGAATGATTGCTCTTTTATGGGTGTGATTGTATTATTGTGATTGTGAGTTTGTGATTCTGAGATTGTAATTGTATGACTGCCATTGTATGATCGTGATGGTATGATTGTTTTTGTATGATTGTGATTGTATGATTGTAATTGTATGATTGTGGTCGTATGACTGTGATTGTATGATTGTGATTGTATGATTGTGATTGTATGATTGTGATTGTATGATTGTTTTTGGGAGATTGTATTTATATGATTGCGATTGTATGATTGTGATTGAATGATTGTGACTGTAATTGTGATTGTATGATTGTAATTGTATGACTGTGGTAGTATGACTGTGATTGTGTGATTGTGACTGTATTATTGTGATTGTATGATTGTGATTGTATGATTGTGATTGTATGATTGTGATTGTATGATTGTGATTGTATGATTGTGATTGTATGATTGCGACTGTATGACTGCGATTGTGTGATTGTGATTGTATTGTTGTGAATGTATGATTGTGATTGTATTATTGCCTTTGGGAGATTGTATTTATATGATTGCGATTGTATGATTGTTATTGTATGATTGTGATTGTATGATTGTGATTGTATGATTGCGATTGTATGATTGTGATTGTATGTTTCTGATTGTATGATTGTGAGTGTATGATTGTGATTGTATGATTGTGATTGTGTGATTGTGATTCTATGATTTTAATTGCAAGGTTGTGATCGTATGACAGTGATTGTATGATTGTGATTGTACGATTGTGATTGTACGATTGTGATTGTACGATTGTGATTGTACGATTGTGATTGTACGATTGTGATTGTACGATTGTGATTGTACGATTGTGATTGTATGATTGTGACCGTATGATTGTTATTGTATTATTGTGATTGTGTGATTGTGATTGTATGATTGTGATTGTAGGACTGTGACAGTATGTTTCTGATTGTATGATTGTGATTGTATGATTGTGATTGTATGATTGCGATTGTATGATCCTGATTGTATGATTCTGATTTTATGAGTGTGATTGTATGATTGCGATAGCATGATTGTTATTGCATGATTGCGATTGCAGGATTGTGATTGTATGATGGTGATTGTATGACTGTTACTGTATAATTGTGATTGTACGATTGTGATTGTATGAGTGTGATTGTATGATTGTGACCGTATGAGTGTGATTGTATGATTGTGATAGTATGATTGTTATTGTATTATTCTGATTGTATGATTGTGATTGTATGATTGTGATTGTATGATTGTGATTGTATGATTGTGATTGTATCAATGTTTTTTGGAGATTGTATTTATATGATTGCGATTGTATGATTGTTATTGTATGATTGTGATTGTATGTTTGTGATTGTATTATTGTGATTGTATGGTTGTAATTGTATGATTGCGATTGTATGATCGTGATTGTATGATTGTGATTGTATGAGTGTGATTGTATGATTGTGATAGTATGATTGTGATTGTATGATTGTGATTGTATCAATGTTTTTGGGAGATTGTATTTATATGGTTGCGATTGTATGATTGTTATTGTATGATTGTGATTGTATGTTTGTGATTGTATTATTGTGATTGTATTATTGTGATTGTATTATTGTGCTTCTATGATTGTGATTGTATTATTGTGATTGTATGGGTGCGATTGTATGATTGTGACTGTATGAGTGTGATTGTATGATTGTGACAGTATGATTGTGATTGTATGATTGTGATTGTATGATTGTGATTGTATGATTGTGATTGTATGTGTGTGATTGTATGATTGCGATACTATGATTGTTATTGCATGATTACGATTGCAGGATTGTGCTTGTATGATTGTGATTGTATGATTGTGATTGTATGATTCTGATTTTATGAGTGTGATTGTATGATTGCGATAGCATGATTGTTATTGCATGATTGCGATCGCAGGATTGTGATTGTATGGTGGTGATTGTATGACTGTGACTGTATAATTGTGATTGTATGATTGTGATTGTATGATGGTGATTGTATGATTATGATCGTATGATTGTTTTTGTATGATTGTGATTGTATGATTGTGATTGTATGATTGTGATTGTATGATTGTGATTGCATGATTGTGACTGTAATTGTGATTGTATGATTGTAATTGTATGACTGTGGTAGTATGACTGTGATTGTATGATTGTGACCGTATTGTTGTGATTGTATGATTGTGATTGTATGATTGTGATTGTATGATTGTATGATTGTGATTGTATGATTGTGATTATATCAATGTTTTTAGGAGATTGTATTTATATGATTGCGATTGTATGATCGTGATTTTATGATTGTGATTGTATGATTGTGATTGTATGATTGCGATTGTATGATTGTGATTGTATGATTGTGATTGTATGATTGGGATTGTATGTTTGTGATTGTATGTTTGTGATTGTATGATTGTGATAGTATGATTGCGACTGCAGGATTGTGCTTGTATGATTTCAACTGTATGATTGTGATTGTATGATTGTGATTGCATGATAGTGATTGTAATTGCGATTGTATGATTGTAATTGTATGACTGTGGTAGGATGACTGTGATTGTATGATAGTGATTGTATGATTGCGACTGTATGATTGGGATTGTATGATTGTGATTGTATTTTTGTGAATGTATGATTGTGATTGTATGTCTGTGATTGTATGATTGTGATTGTATGATTGTGACTGTATTATTGTGATTGTATGATTGTGATCGTATCACTGTTTTTGGGAGATTGTATTTATATGATTGCGATTGTATGATGGTGATTGAATGATGGTGATTGAATGATTGTGATTGTATGATTGTGATTGTATGATTGTGATTGTATGAGTGCGATTGTATGATTGCGATTTTATGATTGTCATTGTATGATTGTTGTTGTATGGATGCCATTGTATGATTGTGATTGTATGATTGTGATTGTATGATTGTGATTGTAGGACTGTGACAGTATGTTTCTGATTGTATGATTGTGATTGTATGATTGTGATTGTATGATTGTGATTGTATGATTGTGATTGTATGATTGTGATTGTGTGATTGTGATTCTGAGATTTTAATTGCAAGGTTGCGATCGTATGACAGTGATTGTATGATTGTGATTGTACGATTGTGATTGTACGATTGTGATTGTATGATTGTGATTGTATCAATGTTTTTGGGAGATTGTATTTATATGGTTGCGATTGTATGACTGTTATTGTATGATTGTGATTGTATGATTGTGATTGTATTATTGTGATTGTATGGTTGTGATTGTATGGTTGTGATTGTGTGATTGCGATTGTATGATCGTGATTGTATGATTCTGATTTTATGAGTGTGATTGTATGATTGCGATAGCATGATTGTTATTGCATGATTGCGATTGCAGGATTGTGATTGTATGATGGTGATTGTATGACTGTGACTGTATAATTGTGATTGTATGATTGTGATTGTATGAGTGTGATTGTATGATTGTGATTGTATGATTGTGATTGTATGATTGTGATTGTATTATTGTGATTGTATTATTGTGCTTCTATGATTGTGATTGTATGATTGTGATTGTATGATTGCGATTGTATGATCGTGATTGTATGATCGTGATTGTATGATTGTGATTGTATGATTGTGATTGTATTATTGTGATTGTATTATTGTGCTTCTATGATTGTGATTGTATTATTGTGATTTTATGATTGTGTATGAGAGATTGTTAATGAATGATTGCTCTTTTATGGGTGTGATTGTATTATTGTGATTGTGAGTTTGTGATTCTGAGATTGTAATTGTATGACTGCCATTGTATGATCGTGATGGTATGATTGTTTTTGTATGATTGTGATTGTATGATTGTAATTGTATGATTGTGGTCGTATGACTGTGATTGTATGATTGTGATTGTATGATTGTGATTGTATGATTGTGATTGTATGATTGTGATTGTATGATTGTTTTTGGGAGATTGTATTTATATGATTGCGATTGTATGATTGTGATTGAATGATTGTGACTGTAATTGTGATTGTATGATTGTAATTGTATGACTGTGGTAGTATGACTGTGATTGTATGATTGTGACTGTATTATTGTGATTGTATGATTGTGATTGTATGATTGTGATTGTATGATTGTGATTGTATGATTGTGATTGTATGATTGTGATTGTATGATTGTGATTGTATGATTGTGATTGTATGATTGTTTTTGGGAGATTGTATTTATATGATTGCGATTGTATGATTGTGATTGAATGATTGTGACTGTAATTGTGATTGTATGATTGTAATTGTATGACTGTGGTAGTATGACTGTGATTGTATGATTGTGACTGTATTATTGTGATTGTATGATTGTGATTGTATGATTGTGATTGTATGATTGTGATTGTATGATTGTGATTGTATGATTGTGATTGTATGATTGTTTTTGGGAGATTGTATTTATATGATTGCGATTGTATGATTGTGATTGAATGATTGTGACTGTAATTGTGATTGTATGATTGTAATTGTATGACTGTGGTAGTATGACTGTGATTGTATGATTGTGACTGTATTATTGTGATTGTATGATTGTGATTGTATGATTGTTATTGTATGATTGTGATTGTATGATTGTGATTGTATGATTGCGATTGTATGATTGTGATTGTATGATTGTGATTGTATGATTGGGATTGTATGTTTGTGATTGTATGTTTGTGATTGTATGATTGTGATAGTATGATTGCGACTGCAGGATTGTGCTTGTATGATTTCAACTGTATGATTGTGATTGTATGATTGTGATTGCATGATAGTGATTGTAATTGCGATTGTATGATTGTAATTGTATGACTGTGGTAGGATGACTGTGATTGTATGATAGTGATTGTATGATTGCGACTGTATGATTGGGATTGTATGATTGTGATTGTATTTTTGTGAATGTATGATTGTGATTGTATGTCTGTGATTGTATGATTGTGATTGTATGATTGTGACTGTATTATTGTGATTGTATGATTGTGATCGTATCACTGTTTTTGGGAGATTGTATTTATATGATTGCGATTGTATGATGGTGATTGAATGATGGTGATTGAATGATTGTGATTGTATGATTGTGATTGTATGATTGTGATTGTATGAGTGCGATTGTATGATTGCGATTTTATGATTGTCATTGTATGATTGTTGTTGTATGGATGCCATTGTATGATTGTGATTGTATGATTGTGATTGTATGATTGTGATTGTAGGACTGTGACAGTATGTTTCTGATTGTATGATTGTGATTGTATGATTGTGATTGTATGATTGTGATTGTATGATTGTGATTGTGTGATTGTGATTCTGAGATTTTAATTGCAAGGTTGCGATCGTATGACAGTGATTGTATGATTGTGATTGTACGATTGTGATTGTACGATTGTGATTGTATGATTGTGATTGTATCAATGTTTTTGGGAGATTGTATTTATATGGTTGCGATTGTATGACTGTTATTGTATGATTGTGATTGTATGATTGTGATTGTATTATTGTGATTGTATGGTTGTGATTGTATGGTTGTGATTGTGTGATTGCGATTGTATGATCGTGATTGTATGATTCTGATTTTATGAGTGTGATTGTATGATTGCGATAGCATGATTGTTATTGCATGATTGCGATTGCAGGATTGTGATTGTATGATGGTGATTGTATGACTGTGACTGTATAATTGTGATTGTATGATTGTGATTGTATGAGTGTGATTGTATGATTGTGATTGTATGATTGTGATTGTATGATTGTGATTGTATTATTGTGATTGTATTATTGTGCTTCTATGATTGTGATTGTATGATTGTGATTGTATGATTGCGATTGTATGATCGTGATTGTATGATCGTGATTGTATGATTGTGATTGTATGATTGTGATTGTATGATTGTGATTGTATTATTGTGATTGTATTATTGTGCTTCTATGATTGTGATTGTATTATTGTGATTTTATGATTGTGTATGAGAGATTGTTAATGAATGATTGCTCTTTTATGGGTGTGATTGTATTATTGTGATTGTGAGTTTGTGATTCTGAGATTGTAATTGTATGACTGCCATTGTATGATCGTGATGGTATGATTGTTTTTGTATGATTGTGATTGTATGATTGTAATTGTATGATTGTGGTCGTATGACTGTGATTGTATGATTGTGATTGTATGATTGTGATTGTATGATTGTGATTGTATGATTGTGATTGTATGATTGTGATTGTATGATTGTTTTTGGGAGATTGTATTTATATGATTGCGATTGTATGATTGTGATTGAATGATTGTGACTGTAATTGTGATTGTATGATTGTAATTGTATGACTGTGGTAGTATGACTGTGATTGTATGATTGTGACTGTATTATTGTGATTGTATGATTGTGATTGTATGATTGTGATTGTATGATTGTGATTGTATCAATGTCTTTAGGAGATTGTATTTATATGATTGCGATTGTATGATCGTGATTTTATGATTGTGATTGTATGATTGTGATTGTGTGATTGTGATTGTATGATTGTGATTGTATGATTGTGATTGTATGATTGTGATTGTATGATTGTGATTGTATGATTGTGATTGTATGATTGCGACTGTATGACTGCGATTGTGTGATTGTGATTGTATTGTTGTGAATGTATGATTGTGATTGTATTACTGCCTTTGGGAGATTGTATTTATATGATTGCGATTGTATGATTGTTATTGTATGATTGTGATTGTATGATTGTGATTGTATGATTGCGATTGTATGATTGTGATTGTATGTTTCTGATTGTATGATTGTGAGTGTATGATTGTGATTGTATGATTGTGATTGTGTGATTGTGATTCTATGATTTTAATTGCAAGGTTGTGATCGTATGACAGTGATTGTATGATTGTGATTGTACGATTGTGATTGTACGATTGTGATTGTACGATTGTGATTGTACGATTGTGATTGTACGATTGTGATTGTACGATTGTGATTGTACGATTGTGATTGTATGATTGTGACCGTATGAGTGTGATTGTATGATTGTGATAGTATGATTGTTATTGTATTATTGTGATTGTATGATTGTGATTGTATGATTGTGATTGTAGGACTGTGACAGTATGTTTCTGATTGTATGATTGTGATTGTATGATTGTGATTGTATGATTGCGATTGTATGATCCTGATTGTATGATTCTGATTTTATGAGTGTGATTGTATGATTGCGATAGCATGATTGTTATTGCATGATTGCGATTGCAGGATTGTGATTGTATGATGGTGATTGTATGACTGTGACTGTATAATTGTGATTGTATGATTGTGATTGTATGAGTGTGATTGTATGATTGTGATTGTATGACTGCGATTGTATGATTGTGATTGTATGATTGCGATTGTATGTTTGTGATTGTATGTTTGTGATTGTATGATTGTGATAGTATGTTTGCGACTGCAGGATTGTGCTTGTATGATTTCAACTGTATGATTGTGATTGTATGATTGTGATTGCATGATAGTGATTGTAATTGCGATTGTATGATTGTAATTGTATGACTGTGGTAGGCTGACTGTGATTGTATGATAGTGATTGTATGATTGCGACTGTATGATTGGGATTGTATGATTGTGATTGTATTTTTGTGAATGTATGATTGCGATTGTATGTCTGTGATTGTATGATTGTGATTGTATGATTGTGACTGTATTATTGTGATTGTATGATTGTGATCGTATCACTGTTTTTGGGAGATTGTATTTATATGATTGCGATTGTATGATGGTGATTGAATGATGGTGATCGAATGATTGTGATTGTATGATTGTGATTGTATGATTGTGATTGTATGAGTGCGATTGTATGATTGGGTTTTTATGATTGTCATTGTATGATTGTTGTTGTATGGATGCCATTGTGTGATTGTGATTATATGATTGTGATTGTATGATTGTGATTGTAGGACTGTGACAGTATGTTTCTGATTGTATGATTGTGATTGTATGATTGTGATTGTATGATTGTGGTTGTGTGATTGTGATTCTGAGATTTTAATTGCAAGGTTGCGATCGTATGACAGTGATTGTATGATTGTGATTGTACGATTGTGATTGTACGATTGTGATTGTACGATTGTGATTGTACGATTGTGATTGTACGATTGTGATTGTACGATTGTGATTGTACGATTGTGATTGTGCGATTGTGATTGTACGATTGTGATTGTACGATTGTGATTGTACGAGTGTGATTGTATGATTGTGACCGTATGAGTGTGATTGTATGATTGTGATAGTATGATTGTTATTGTATTATTGTGATTGTATGATTGTGATTGTATGATTGTGATTGTAGGACTGTGACAGTATGTTTCTGATTGTATGATTGTGATTGTATGATTGTGATTGTATGATTGTGATTGTGTGATTGTGATTCTGAGATTTTAATTGCAAGGTTGTGATCGTATGACAGTGATTGTATGATTGTGATTGTACGATTGTGATTGTACGATTGTGATTGTACGATTGTGATTGTACGATTGTGATTGTACGATTGTGATTGTACGATTGTGATTGTACGATTGTGATTGTACGATTGTGATTGTACGATTGTGATTGTACGATTGTGATTGTACGATTGTGATTGTACGATTGTGATTGTACGATTGTGATTGTACGATTGTGATTGTATGAGTGTGATTGTATGATTGTGACCGTATGAGTGTGATTGTATGATTGTGATAGTATTATTGTGATTGTATGATTGTGATTGTATGATTGTGATTGTATGATTGTGATTGTAGGACTGTGACAGTATGCTTCTGATTGTATGATTGTGATTGTATGATTGTGATTGTATGATTGTGATTGTATGATTGTGATTGTGTGATTGTGATTCTGAGATTTTAATTGCAAGGTTGTGATCGTATGACAGTGATTGTATGATTGTGATTGTATGATTGTGATTGTAGGATTGTGATTGTACGATTGTGATTGTACGATTGTGATTGTACGATTGCGATTGTACGATTGCGATTGTACGATTGTGATTGTACGATTGTGATTGTACGATTGTGATTGTACGATTGTTAATGTACGATTGTGATTGTACGATTGTGATTGTACGATTGTGATTGTACGATTGTGATTGTATGATTGTGATTGTATCAATGTTTTTTGGAGATTGTATTTATATGATTGCGATTGTATGATTGTTATTGTATGATTGTGGTTGTATGTTTGTGATTGTATTATTGTGATTGTATGGTTGTGATTGTATGGTTGTGATTGTATGGTTGTAATTGTATGCTTGCGATTGTATTATTGTGATTGTATTATTGTGCTTCTATGATTGTGATTGTATGATTGTGATTGTATGATTGTGATTGTATGATTGTTATTGTATGATTGTGATTGTATTATTGTGATTGTATTATTGTGCTTCTATGATTGTGATTGTATGATTGTGATTGTATGATTGTGATTGTATGATTGTGATCGTATGATTGTGATAGTATGATTCTATTTGATGATTGTGATTGTATGATTGTGACTGTATTATTGTGATTTTATGATTGTGTATGGGAGAATGTAAATGTATTATTGCTACTTTGTGGGTGTGAATGTATTATTGTGATTGTGAGTTTATGATTCTGAGATGGTAATTGTATGATTGCGATTGTATGATCGTGATGGTATGATTGTTTTTGTATGATTGTGATTTTATGATTGTAATTGTATGATTGTAATTTTATGATTGCGATGGTATGATTGTAATTGTATGATTGTTTTTGTATGATTGCGATTGTATGATTGTAATTGTATGATTGTAATTGTATGATTGTTATTGTATTATTGTGATTGAATTATTGTGCTTTTATGATTGTGATTGTATGATTGCGAAGGTATGATTGTGATTGTATGATTGTATTTGAATGATTGTGATTATATGATTGTGACTGTATTATTGTGATTTTATGATTGTGTATGAGAGATTGTTAATGAATGATTGCTATTTTATGGGTGTGATTGTATTATTGTGATTGTATGAGTGTGATTGTATGATTGTGACCGTATGAGTGTGATTGTATGATTGTGGTAGTATGATTGTTATTGTATTATTCTGATTGTATGATTGTGATTGTATGATTGTGATTGTATGATTGTGATTGTATGATTGTGATTGTATGATTGTGATTGTATCAATGTTTTTTGGAGATTGTATTTATATGATTGCGATTGTATGATTGTTATTGTATGATTGTGATTGTATGTTTGTGATTGTATTATTGTGATTGTATGGTTGTAATTGTATGATTGCGATTGTATGATCGTGATTGTATGATTGTGATTGTATGAGTGTGATTGTATGATTGTGATAGTATGATTGTGATTGTATGATTGTGATTGTATGAGTGCGATTGTATGATTGTGACTGTATGAGTGTGATTGTATGATTGTGATAGTATGATTGTTATTGTATTATTCTGATTGTATGATTGTGATTGTATGATTGTGATTGTATGATTGTGATTGTATGATTGTAATTGTATCAATGTTTTTAGGAGATTGTATTTATATGATTGCGATTGTATGACTGTTATTGTATGATTGTGATTGTATGTTTGTGATTGTATTATTGTGATTGTATTATTGTGCTTCTATGATTGTGATTGTATGATTGTGATTGTATGATTGTGATTGTATGATTGTTATTGTATGACTGTGATTGTATTATTGTGATTGTATTATTGTGCTTCTATGATTGTGATTGCATGATTGTAATTGTATGATTGTGGTCGTATGACTGTGATTGTATGATTGTGATTGTATGATTGTGATTGTATGATTGTGATTGTATGATTGTTTTTGGGAGATTGTATTTATATGATTGCGATTGTATGATTGTGATTGAATGATTGTGACTGTAATTGTGATTGTATGATTGTAATTGTACGACTGTGGTAGTATGACTGTGATTGTATGATTGTGACTGTATTATTGTGATTGTATGATTGTAATTGTATGATTGTGATTGTATGATTGTGATTGTATCAATGTTTTTAGGAGATTGTATTTATATGATTGCGATTGTATGATCGTGATTTTATGATTGTGATTGTATGATTGTGATTGTATGATTGTGATTCTATGATTGTGATTGTATGATTGTGATTGTATGATTGTGATTGTATGATTGTGATTGTATGATTGTGATTGTATGATTGTGATTGTATGATTGTGATTGTATGATTGTGATTGTATGATTGTGATTGTACGATTGCGACTGTATGAATGCGATTGTGTGATTGTGATTGTATTGTTGTGAATGTATGATTGTGATTGTATTATTGCCTTTGGGAGATTGTATTTATATGATTGCGATTGTATGATTGTTATTGTATGATTGTGATTGTATGATTGTGATTGTATGATTGCGATTGTATGATTGTGATTGTATGTTTCTGATTGTATGATTGTGATTGTATGATTGTGATTGTGTGATTGTGATTCTATGATTTTAATTGCAAGGTTGTGATCGTATGACAGTGATTGTATGATTGTGATTGTACGATTGTGATTGTACGATTGTGATTGTACGATTGTGATTGTACGATTGTGATTGTATGATTGTGACCGTATGAGTGTGATTGTATGATTGTGATAGTATGATTGTTATTGTATTATTGTGATTGTATGATTGTGATTGTATGATTGTGATTGTATGATTGTGATTGTAGGACTGTAACAGTATGTTTCTGATTGTATGATTGTGATTGTATGATTGTGATTGTATGATTGCGATTGTATGATCCTGATTGTATGATTCTGATTTTATGAGTGTGATTGTATGATTGCGATAGCATGATTGTTATTGCATGATTGCGATTGCAGGATTGTGATTGTATGATGGTGATTGTATGACTGTGAATGTATAATTGTGATTGTATGATTGTGATTGTATGAGTGTGATTGTATGATTGTGATTGTATGACTGCGATTGTATGATTGTGATTGTATGATTGTGATTGTATGTTTGTGATTGTATGTTTGTGATTGTATGATTGTGATAGTATGATTGCGACTGCAGGATTGTGCTTGTATGATTTCAACTGTATGATTGTGATTGTATGATTGTGATTGCATGATAGTGATTGTAATTGCGATTGTATGATTGTAATTGTATGACTGTGGTAGGATGACTGTGACTGTATGATAGTGATTGTATGATTGCGACTGTATGATTGGGATTGTATGATTGTGATTGTATTTTTGTGAATGTATGATTGTGATTGTATGTCTGTGATTGTATGATTGTGATTGTATGATTGTGACTGTATTATTGTGATTGTATGATTGTGATCGTATCACTGTTTTTGGGAGATTGTATTTATATGATTGCGATTGTATGATGGTGATTGAATGATGGTGATTGAATGATTGTGATTGTATGATTGTGATTGTATGATTGTGATTGTATGAGTGCGATTGTATGATTGCGATTTTATGATTGTCATTGTATGATTGTTGTTGTATGAATGCCATTGTATGATTGTGATTGTATGATTGTGATTGTATGATTGTGATTGTAGGACTGTGACAGTATGTTTCTGATTGTATGATTGTGATTGTATGATTGTGATTGTATGATTGTGATTGCGTGATTGTGATTCTGAGATTTTAATTGCAAGGTTGCGATCGTATGACAGTGATTGTATGATTGTGATTGTACGATTGTGATTGTACGATTGTGATTGTACGATTGTGATTGTACGATTGTGATTGTACGATTGTGATTGTACGATTGTGATTGTACGATTGTGATTGTACGATTGTGATTGTACGATTGTGATTGTACGATTGTGATTGTACGATTGTGATTGTACGATTGTGATTGTACGATTGTGATTGTACGATTGTGATTGTACGATTGTGATTGTATGAGTGTGATTGTATGATTGTGACCGTATGAGTGTGATTGTATGATTGTGATAGTATTATTGTGATTGTATGATTGTGATTGTATGATTGTGATTGTATGATTGTGATTGTAGGACTGTGACAGTATGCTTCTGATTGTATGATTGTGATTGTATGATTGTGATTGTATGATTGTGATTGTATGATTCTGATTGTATGATTGTGATTGTGTGATTGTGATTCTGAGATTTTAATTGCAAGGTTGTGATCGTATGACAGTGATTGTATGATTGTGATTGTATGATTGTGATTGTAGGATTGTGATTGTACGATTGTGATTGTACGATTGTGATTGTACGATTGTGATTGTACGATTGTGATTGTACGATTGTTAATGTACGATTGTGATTGTACGATTGTGATTGTACGATTGTGATTGTATGATTGTGATTGTATCAATGTTTTTTGGAGATTGTATTTATATGATTGCGATTGTATGATTGTTATTGTATGATTGTGGTTGTATGTTTGTGATTGTATTATTGTGATTGTATGGTTGTGATTGTATGGTTGTGATTGTATGGTTGTAATTGTATGCTTGCGATTGTATTATTGTGATTGTATTATTGTGCTTCTATGATTGTGATTGTATGATTGTGATTGTATGATTGTGATTGTATGATTGTTATTGTATGATTGTGATTGTATTATTGTGATTGTATTATTGTGCTTCTATGATTGTGATTGTATGATTGTGATTGTATGATTGTGATTGTATGATTGTGATCGTATGATTGTGATAGTATGATTCTATTTGATGATTGTGATTGTATGATTGTGACTGTATTATTGTGATTTTATGATTGTGTATGGGAGAATGTAAATGTATTATTGCTACTTTGTGGGTGTGAATGTATTATTGTGATTGTGAGTTTATGATTCTGAGATGGTAATTGTATGATTGCGATTGTATGATCGTGATGGTATGATTGTTTTTGTATGATTGTGATTTTATGATTGTAATTGTATGATTGTAATTTTATGATTGCGATGGTATGATTGTAATTGTATGATTGTTTTTGTATGATTGCGATTGTATGATTGTAATTGTATGATTGTAATTGTATGATTGTTATTGTATTATTGTGATTGAATTATTGTGCTTTTAAGATTGTGATTGTATGATTGCGAAGGTATGATTGTGATTGTATGATTGTATTTGAATGATTGTGATTATATGATTGTGACTGTATTATTGTGATTTTATGATTGTGTATGAGAGATTGTTAATGAATGATTGCTATTTTATGGGTGTGATTGTATTATGGTGATTGTATGAGTGTGATTGTATGATTGCGACCGTATGAGTGTGATTGTATGATTGTGATAGTATGATTGTTATTGTATTATTCTGATTGTATGATTGTGATTGTATGATTGTGATTGTATGATTGTGATTGTATGATTGTGATTGTATGATTGTGATTGTATCAATGTTTTTTGGAGATTGTATTTATATGATTGCGATTGTATGATTGTTATTGTATGATTGTGATTGTATGTTTGTGATTGTATTATTGTGATTGTATGGTTGTAATTGTATGATTGCGATTGTATGATCGTGATTGTATGATTGTGATTGTATGAGTGTGATTGTATGATTGTGATAGTATGATTGTGATTGTATGATTGTGATTGTATGAGTGCGATTGTATGATTGTGACTGTATGAGTGTGATTGTATGATTGTGACAGTATGATTGTGATTGTATGGTTGTAATTGTATCAATGTTTTTAGGAGATTGTATTTATATGATTGCGATTGTATGACTGTTATTGTATGATTGTGATTGTATGTTTGTGATTGTATTATTGTGATTGTATTATTGTGCTTCTATGATTGTGATTGTATGATTGTGATTGTATGATTGTGATTGTATGATTGTTATTGTATGACTGTGATTGTATTATTGTGATTGTATTATTGTGCTTCTATGATTGTGATTGCATGATTGTGATTGTATGATTGTGATTGTATGATTGCGAAGGTATGATTGTGATTGTATGATTGTATTTGAATGATTGTGATTATATGATTGTGACTGTATTATTGTGATTTTATGATTGTGTATGAGAGATTGTTAATGAATGATTGCTATTTTATGGGTGTGATTGTATTATTGTGATTGTGAGTTTGTGATTCTGAGATTGTAATTGTATGACTGCCATTGCATGATCGTGATGGTATGATTGTTTTTGTACGATTGTGATTTTACGATTGTAATTGTATGATTGTGGTCGTATGACTGTGATTGTATGATTGTGATAGTATGATTGTTATTGTATTATTGTGATTGTATGATTGTGATTGTATGATTGTGATTGTATGATTGTGATTGTAGGACTGTAACAGTATGTTTCTGATTGTATGATTGTGATTGTATGATTGTGATTGTATGATTGCGATTGTATGATCCTGATTGTATGATTCTGATTTTATGAGTGTGATTGTATGATTGCGATAGCATGATTGTTATTGCATGATTGCGATTGCAGGATTGTGATTGTATGATGGTGATTGTATGACTGTGAATGTATAATTGTGATTGTATGATTGTGATTGTATGAGTGTGATTGTATGATTGTGATTGTATGATTGTGATTGTATGATTGTTTTTGGGAGATTGTATTTATATGGTTGCGATTGTATGATTGTTATTGTATGATTGTGATTGTATGTTTGTGATAGTATGATTGTGATTGTATGATTGTGATTGTATGATTGTGATTGTATGATTGTGATTGTATGATTGTTTTTGGGAGATTGTATTTATATGATTGCGATTGTATGATTGTGATTGTATGATTGTTTTTGGGAGATTGTATTTATATGATTGCGATTGTATGATTGTGATTGAATGATTGTGACTGTAATTGTGATTGTATGATTGTAATTGTATGACTGTGGTAGTATGACTGTGATTGTATGATTGTGACTGTATTATTGTGATTGTATGATTGTGATTGTATGATTGTGATTGTATGATTGTGATTGTATCAATGTCTTTAGGAGATTGTATTTATATGATTGCGATTGTATGATCGTGATTTTATGATTGTGATTGTATGATTGTGATTGTGTGATTGTGATTGTATGATTGTGATTGTATGATTGTGATTGTATGATTGTGATTGTATGATTGTGATTGTATGATTGTGATTGTATGATTGCGACTGTATGACTGCGATTGTGTGATTGTGATTGTATTGTTGTGAATGTATGATTGTGATTGTATTACTGCCTTTGGGAGATTGTATTTATATGATTGCGATTGTATGATTGTTATTGTATGATTGTGATTGTATGATTGTGATTGTATGATTGCGATTGTATGATTGTGATTGTATGTTTCTGATTGTATGATTGTGAGTGTATGATTGTGATTGTATGATTGTGATTGTGTGATTGTGATTCTATGATTTTAATTGCAAGGTTGTGATCGTATGACAGTGATTGTATGATTGTGATTGTACGATTGTGATTGTACGATTGTGATTGTACGATTGTGATTGTACGATTGTGATTGTACGATTGTGATTGTACGATTGTGATTGTACGATTGTGATTGTATGATTGTGACCGTATGAGTGTGATTGTATGATTGTGATAGTATGATTGTTATTGTATTATTGTGATTGTATGATTGTGATTGTATGATTGTGATTGTAGGACTGTGACAGTATGTTTCTGATTGTATGATTGTGATTGTATGATTGTGATTGTATGATTGCGATTGTATGATCCTGATTGTATGATTCTGATTTTATGAGTGTGATTGTATGATTGCGATAGCATGATTGTTATTGCATGATTGCGATTGCAGGATTGTGATTGTATGATGGTGATTGTATGACTGTGACTGTATAATTGTGATTGTATGATTGTGATTGTATGAGTGTGATTGTATGATTGTGATTGTATGACTGCGATTGTATGATTGTGATTGTATGATTGCGATTGTATGTTTGTGATTGTATGTTTGTGATTGTATGATTGTGATAGTATGTTTGCGACTGCAGGATTGTGCTTGTATGATTTCAACTGTATGATTGTGATTGTATGATTGTGATTGCATGATAGTGATTGTAATTGCGATTGTATGATTGTAATTGTATGACTGTGGTAGGATGACTGTGATTGTATGATAGTGATTGTATGATTGCGACTGTATGATTGGGATTGTATGATTGTGATTGTATTTTTGTGAATGTATGATTGCGATTGTATGTCTGTGATTGTATGATTGTGATTGTATGATTGTGACTGTATTATTGTGATTGTATGATTGTGATCGTATCACTGTTTTTGGGAGATTGTATTTATATGATTGCGATTGTATGATGGTGATTGAATGAGGGTGATCGAATGATTGTGATTGTATGATTGTGATTGTATGATTGTGATTGTATGAGTGCGATTGTATGATTGGGTTTTTATGATTGTCATTGTATGATTGTTGTTGTATGGATGCCATTGTGTGATTGTGATTATATGATTGTGATTGTATGATTGTGATTGTAGGACTGTGACAGTATGTTTCTGATTGTATGATTGTGATTGTATGATTGTGATTGTATGATTGTGGTTGTGTGATTGTGATTCTGAGATTTTAATTGCAAGGTTGCGATCGTATGACAGTGATTGTATGTTTGTGATTGTACGATTGTGATTGTACGATTGTGATTGTACGATTGTGATTGTACGATTGTGATTGTACGATTGTGATTGTACGATTGTGATTGTACGATTGTGATTGTACGATTGTGATTGTACGATTGTGATTGTACGATTGTGATTGTACGATTGTGATTGTATGAGTGTGATTGTATGATTGTGACCGTATGAGTGTGATTGTATGATTGTGATAGTATGAGTGTGATTGTATGATTGTGATAGTATTATTGTGATTGTATGATTGTGATTGTATGATTGTGATTGTATGATTGTGATTGTATGATTGTGATTGTAGGACTGTGACAGTATGCTTCTGATTGTATGATTGTGATTGTATGATTGTGATTGTATGATTGTGATTGTATGATTGTGATTGTGTGATTGTGATTCTGAGATTTTAATTGCAAGGTTGTGATCGTATGACAGTGATTGTATGATTGTGATTGTATGATTGTGATTGTAGGATTGTGATTGTACGATTGTGATTGTACGATTGTGATTGTACGATTGCGATTGTACGATTGTGATTGTACGATTGTGATTGTACGATTGTGATTGTACGATTGTTAATGTACGATTGTGATTGTACGATTGTGATTGTACGATTGTGATTGTACGATTGTGATTGTATGATTGTGATTGTATCAATGTTTTTTGGAGATTGTATTTATATGATTGCGATTGTATGATTGTTATTGTATGATTGTGGTTGTATGTTTGTGATTGTATTATTGTGATTGTATGGTTGTGATTGTATGGTTGTGATTGTATGGTTGTAATTGTATGCTTGCGATTGTATTATTGTGATTGTATTATTGTGCTTCTATGATTGTGATTGTATGATTGTGATTGTATGATTGTGATTGTATGATTGTTATTGTATGATTGTGATTGTATTATTGTGATTGTATTATTGTGCTTCTATGATTGTGATTGTATGATTGTGATTGTATGATTGTGATTGTATGATTGTGATCGTATGATTGTGATAGTATGATTCTATTTGATGATTGTGATTGTATGATTGTGACTGTATTATTGTGATTTTATGATTGTGTATGGGAGAATGTAAATGTATTATTGCTACTTTGTGGGTGTGAATGTATTATTGTGATTGTGAGTTTATGATTCTGAGATGGTAATTGTATGATTGCGATTGTATGATCGTGATGGTATGATTGTTTTTGTATGATTGTGATTTTACGATTGTAATTGTATGATTGTAATTTTATGATTGCGATGGTATGATTGTAATTGTATGATTGTTTTTGTATGATTGCGATTGTATGATTGTAATTGTATGATTGTAATTGTATGATTGTTATTGTATTATTGTGATTGAATTATTGTGCTTTTATGATTGTGATTGTATGATTGCGAAGGTATGATTGTGATTGTATGATTGTATTTGAATGATTGTGATTATATGATTGTGACTGTATTATTGTGATTTTATGATTGTGTATGAGAGATTGTTAATGAATGATTGCTATTTTATGGGTGTGATTGTATTATTGTGATTGTATGAGTGTGATTGTATGATTGTGACCGTATGAGTGTGATTGTATGATTGTGGTAGTATGATTGTTATTGTATTATTCTGTTTGTATGATTGTGATTGTATGATTGTGATTGTATGATTGTGATTGTATGATTGTGATTGTATGATTGTGATTGTATGATTGTGATTGTATCAATGTTTTTTGGAGATTGTATTTATATGATTGCGATTGTATGATTGTTATTGTATGATTGTGATTGTATGTTTGTGATTGTATTATTGTGATTGTATGGTTGTAATTGTATGATTGCGATTGTATGATCGTGATTGTATGATTGTGATTGTATGAGTGTGATTGTATGATTGTGATAGTATGATTGTGATTGTATGATTGTGATTGTATGAGTGCGATTGTATGATTGTGACTGTATGAGTGTGATTGTATGATTGTGATAGTATGATTGTTATTGTATTATTCTGATTGTATGATTGTGATTGTATGATTGTGATTGTATGATTGTGATTGTATGATTGTGATTGTATGATTGTAATTGTATCAATGTTTTTAGGAGATTGTATTTATATGATTGCGATTGTATGACTGTTATTGTATGATTGTGATTGTATGTTTGTGATTGTATTATTGTGATTGTATTATTGTGCTTCTATGATTGTGATTGTATGATTGTGATTGTATGATTGTGATTGTATGATTGTTATTGTATGACTGTGATTGTATTATTGTGATTGTATTATTGTGCTTCTATGATTGTGATTGCATGATTGTAATTGTATGATTGTGGTCGTATGACTGTGATTGTATGATTGTGATTGTATGATTGTGATTGTATGATTGTGATTGTATGATTGTGATTGTATGATTGTTTTTGGGAGATTGTATTTATATGATTGCGGTTGTATGATTGTGATTGAATGATTGTGACTGTAATTGTGATTGTATGATTGTAATTGTACGACTGTGGTAGTATGACTGTGATTGTATGATTGTGACTGTATTATTGTGATTGTATGATTGTAATTGTATGATTGTGATTGTATGATTGTGATTGTATCAATGTTTTTAGGAGATTGTATTTATATGATTGCGATTGTATGATCGTGATTTTATGATTGTGATTGTATGATTGTGATTGTATGATTGTGATTCTATGATTGTGATTGTATGATTGTGATTGTATGATTGTGATTGTATGATTGTGATTGTATGATTGTGATTGTATGATTGTGATTGTATGATTGTGATTGTATGATTGTGATTGTATGATTGTGATTGTACGATTGCGACTGTATGAATGCGATTGTGTGATTGTGATTGTATTGTTGTGAATGTATGATTGTGATTGTATTATTGCCTTTGGGAGATTGTATTTATATGATTGCGATTGTATGATTGTTATTGTATGATTGTGATTGTATGATTGTGATTGTATGATTGCGATTGTATGATTGTGATTGTATGTTTCTGATTGTATGATTGTGATTGTATGATTGTGATTGTGTGATTGTGATTCTATGATTTTAATTGCAAGGTTGTGATCGTATGACAGTGATTGTATGATTGTGATTGTACGATTGTGATTGTACGATTGTGATTGTACGATTGTGATTGTACGATTGTGATTGTATGATTGTGACCGTATGAGTGTGATTGTATGATTGTGATAGTATGATTGTTATTGTATTATTGTGATTGTATGATTGTGATTGTATGATTGTGATTGTATGATTGTGATTGTAGGACTGTAACAGTATGTTTCTGATTGTATGATTGTGATTGTATGATTGTGATTGTATGATTGCGATTGTATGATCCTGATTGTATGATTCTGATTTTATGAGTGTGATTGTATGATTGCGATAGCATGATTGTTATTGCATGATTGCGATTGCAGGATTGTGATTGTATGATGGTGATTGTATGACTGTGAATGTATAATTGTGATTGTATGATTGTGATTGTATGAGTGTGATTGTATGATTGTGATTGTATGACTGCGATTGTATGATTGTGATTGTATGATTGTGATTGTATGTTTGTGATTGTATGTTTGTGATTGTATGATTGTGATAGTATGATTGCGACTGCAGGATTGTGCTTGTATGATTTCAACTGTATGATTGTGATTGTATGATTGTGATTGCATGATAGTGATTGTAATTGCGATTGTATGATTGTAATTGTATGACTGTGGTAGGATGACTGTGACTGTATGATAGTGATTGTATGATTGCGACTGTATGATTGGGATTGTATGATTGTGATTGTATTTTTGTGAATGTATGATTGTGATTGTATGTCTGTGATTGTATGATTGTGATTGTATGATTGTGACTGTATTATTGTGATTGTATGATTGTGATCGTATCACTGTTTTTGGGAGATTGTATTTATATGATTGCGATTGTATGATGGTGATTGAATGATGGTGATTGAATGATTGTGATTGTATGATTGTGATTGTATGATTGTGATTGTATGAGTGCGATTGTATGATTGCGATTTTATGATTGTCATTGTATGATTGTTGTTGTATGAATGCCATTGTATGATTGTGATTGTATGATTGTGATTGTATGATTGTGATTGTAGGACTGTGACAGAATGTTTCTGATTGTATGATTGTGATTGTATGATTGTGATTGTATGATTGTGATTGCGTGATTGTGATTCTGAGATTTTAATTGCAAGGTTGCGATCGTATGACAGTGATTGTATGATTGTGATTGTACGATTGTGATTGTACGATTGTGATTGTACGATTGTGATTGTACGATTGTGATTGTACGATTGTGATTGTACGATTGTGATTGTACGATTGTGATTGTACGATTGTGATTGTACGATTGTGATTGTACGATTGTGATTGTATGAGTGTGATTGTATGATTGTGACAGTATGAGTGTGATTGTATGACTGTGATAGTATGATTGTTATTGTATTATTGTGATTGTATGATTGTGATTGTATGATTGTGATTGTTGGACTGTGACAGTATGTTTCTGATTGTATGATTGTGATTGTATGATTGTGATTGTATGATTGGGATTGTGTGATTGTGATTCTGAGATTTTAATTGCAAGGTTGTGATCGTATGACAGTGATTGTATGATTGTGATTGTACGATTGTGATTGTACGATTGTGATTGTACGATTGTGATTGTACGATTGTGATTGTACGATTGTGATTGTACGATTGTGATTGTACGATTGTGATTGTACGATTGTGATTGTACGATTGTGATTGTACGATTGTGATTGTACGATTGTGATTGTACGATTGTGATTGTACGATTGTGATTGTATGAGTGTGATTGTATGATTGTGACCGTATGAGTGTGATTGTATGATTGTGATAGTATTATTGTGATTGTATGATTGTGATTGTATGATTGTGATTGTATGATTGTGATTGTAGGACTGTGACAGTATGCTTCTGATTGTATGATTGTGATTGTATGATTGTGATTGTATGATTGTGATTGTATGATTGTGATTGTATGATTGTGATTGTGTGATTGTGATTCTGAGATTTTAATTGCAAGGTTGTGATCGTATGACAGTGATTGTATGATTGTGATTGTATGATTGTGATTGTAGGATTGTGATTGTACGATTGTGATTGTACGATTGTGATTGTACGATTGTGATTGTACGATTGTGATTGTACGATTGTGATTGTACGATTGTTAATGTACGATTGTGATTGTACGATTGTGATTGTACGATTGTGATTGTATGATTGTGATTGTATCAATGTTTTTTGGAGATTGTATTTATATGATTGCGATTGTATGATTGTTATTGTATGATTGTGGTTGTATGTTTGTGATTGTATTATTGTGATTGTATGGTTGTGATTGTATGGTTGTGATTGTATGGTTGTAATTGTATGCTTGCGATTGTATTATTGTGATTGTATTATTGTGCTTCTATGATTGTGATTGTATGATTGTGATTGTATGATTGTGATTGTATGATTGTTATTGTATGATTGTGATTGTATTATTGTGATTGTATTATTGTGCTTCTATGATTGTGATTGTATGATTGTGATTGTATGATTGTGATTGTATGATTGTGATCGTATGATTGTGATAGTATGATTCTATTTGATGATTGTGATTGTATGATTGTGACTGTATTATTGTGATTTTATGATTGTGTATGGGAGAATGTAAATGTATTATTGCTACTTTGTGGGTGTGAATGTATTATTGTGATTGTGAGTTTATGATTCTGAGATGGTAATTGTATGATTGCGATTGTATGATCGTGATGGTATGATTGTTTTTGTATGATTGTGATTTTATGATTGTAATTGTATGATTGCGATTGTATGATTGTAATTGTATGATTGTAATTGTATGATTGTTATTGTATTATTGTGATTGAATTATTGTGCTTTTATGATTGTGATTGTATGATTGCGAAGGTATGATTGTGATTGTATGATTGTATTTGAATGATTGTGATTATATGATTGTGACTGTATTATTGTGATTTTATGATTGTGTATGAGAGATTGTTAATGAATGATTGCTATTTTATGGGTGTGATTGTATTATTGTGATTGTATGAGTGTGATTGTATGATTGCGACCGTATGAGTGTGATTGTATGATTGTGATTGTATGTTTGTGATTGTATTATTGTGATTGTATGGTTGTAATTGTATGATTGCGATTGTATGATCGTGATTGTATGATTGTGATTGTATGAGTGTGATTGTATGATTGTGATAGTATGATTGTGATTGTATGATTGTGATTGTATGAGTGCGATTGTATGATTGTGACTGTATGAGTGTGATTGTATGATTGTGACAGTATGATTGTGATTGTATGATTGTAATTGTATCAATGTTTTTAGGAGATTGTATTTATATGATTGCGATTGTATGACTGTTATTGTATGATTGTGATTGTATGTTTGTGATTGTATTATTGTGATTGTATTATTGTGCTTCTATGATTGTGATTGTATGATTGTGATTGTATGATTGTGATTGTATGATTGTTATTGTATGACTGTGATTGTATTATTGTGATTGTATTATTGTGCTTCTATGATTGTGATTGCATGATTGTGATTGTATGATTGTGATTGTATGATTGCGAAGGTATGATTGTGATTGTATGATTGTATTTGAATGATTGTGATTATATGATTGTGACTGTATTATTGTGATTTTATGATTGTGTATGAGAGATTGTTAATGAATGATTGCTATTTTATGGGTGTGATTGTATTATTGTGATTGTGAGTTTGTGATTCTGAGATTGTAATTGTATGACTGCCATTGCATGATCGTGATGGTATGATTGTTTTTGTACGATTGTGATTTTACGATTGTAATTGTATGATTGTGGTCGTATGACTGTGATTGTATGATTGTGATAGTATGATTGTTATTGTATTATTGTGATTGTATGATTGTGATTGTATGATTGTGATTGTATGATTGTGATTGTAGGACTGTAACAGTATGTTTCTGATTGTATGATTGTGATTGTATGATTGTGATTGTATGATTGCGATTGTATGATCCTGATTGTATGATTCTGATTTTATGAGTGTGATTGTATGATTGCGATAGCATGATTGTTATTGCATGATTGCTATTGCAGGATTGTGATTGTATGATGGTGATTGTATGACTGTGAATGTATAATTGTGATTGTATGATTGTGATTGTATGAGTGTGATTGTATGATTGTGATTGTATGACTGCGATTGTATGATTGTGATTGTATGATTGTGATTGTATGTTTGTGATTGTATGTTTGTGATTGTATGATTGTGATAGTATGATTGCGACTGCAGGATTGTGCTTGTATGATTTCAACTGTATGATTGTGATTGTATGATTGTGATTGCATGATAGTGATTGTAATTGCGATTGTATGATTGTAATTGTATGACTGTGGTAGGATGACTGTGACTGTATGATAGTGATTGTATGATTGCGACTGTATGATTGGGATTGTATGATTGTGATTGTATTTTTGTGAATGTATGATTGTGATTGTATGTCTGTGATTGTATGATTGTGATTGTATGATTGTGACTGTATTATTGTGATTGTATGATTGTGATCGTATCACTGTTTTTGGGAGATTGTATTTATATGATTGCGATTGTATGATGGTGATTGAATGATGGTGATTGAATGATTGTGATTGTATGATTGTGATTGTATGATTGTGATTGTATGAGTGCGATTGTATGATTGCGATTTTATGATTGTCATTGTATGATTGTTGTTGTATGAATGCCATTGTATGATTGTGATTGTATGATTGTGATTGTATGATTGTGATTGTAGGACTGTGACAGTATGTTTCTGATTGTATGATTGTGATTGTATGATTGTGATTGTATGATTGTGATTGCGTGATTGTGATTCTGAGATTTTAATTGCAAGGTTGCGATCGTATGACAGTGATTGTATGATTGTGATTGTACGATTGTGATTGTACGATTGTGATTGTACGATTGTGATTGTACGATTGTGATTGTACGATTGTGATTGTACGATTGTGATTGTACGATTGTGATTGTACGATTGTGATTGTACGATTGTGATTGTACGATTGTGATTGTATGAGTGTGATTGTATGATTGTGACCGTATGAGTGTGATTGTATGATTGTGATAGTATGATTGTTATTGTATTATTGTGATTGTATGATTGTGATTGTATGATTGTGATTGTTGGACTGTGACAGTATGTTTCTGATTGTATGATTGTGATTGTATGATTGTGATTGTATGATTGGGATTGTGTGATTGTGATTCTGAGATTTTAATTGCAAGGTTGTGATCGTATGACAGTGATTGTATGATTGTGATTGTACGATTGTGATTGTACGATTGTGATTGTACGATTGTGATTGTACGATTGTGATTGTACGATTGTGATTGTACGATTGTGATTGTACGATTGTGATTGTACGATTGTGATTGTACGATTGTGATTGTACGATTGTGATTGTACGATTGTGATTGTACGATTGTGATTGTACGATTGTGATTGTATGAGTGTGATTGTATGATTGTGACCGTATGAGTGTGATTGTATGATTGTGATAGTATTATTGTGATTGTATGATTGTGATTGTATGATTGTGATTGTATGATTGTGATTGTAGGACTGTGACAGTATGCTTCTGATTGTATGATTGTGATTGTATGATTGTGATTGTATGATTGTGATTGTATGATTGTGATTGTATGATTGTGATTGTGTGATTGTGATTCTGAGATTTTAATTTCAAGGTTGTGATCGTATGACAGTGATTGTATGATTGTGATTGTATGATTGTGATTGTAGGATTGTGATTGTACGATTGTGATTGTACGATTGTGATTGTACGATTGTGATTGTACGATTGTGATTGTACGATTGTGATTGTACGATTGTTAATGTACGATTGTGATTGTACGATTGTGATTGTACGATTGTGATTGTATGATTGTGATTGTATCAATGTTTTTTGGAGATTGTATTTATATGATTGCGATTGTATGATTGTTATTGTATGATTGTGGTTGTATGTTTGTGATTGTATTATTGTGATTGTATGGTTGTGATTGTATGGTTGTGATTGTATGGTTGTAATTGTATGCTTGCGATTGTATTATTGTGATTGTATTATTGTGCTTCTATGATTGTGATTGTATGATTGTGATTGTATGATTGTGATTGTATGATTGTTATTGTATGATTGTGATTGTATTATTGTGATTGTATTATTGTGCTTCTATGATTGTGATTGTATGATTGTGATTGTATGATTGTGATTGTATGATTGTGATCGTATGATTGTGATAGTATGATTCTATTTGATGATTGTGATTGTATGATTGTGACTGTATTATTGTGATTTTATGATTGTGTATGGGAGAATGTAAATGTATTATTGCTACTTTGTGGGTGTGAATGTATTATTGTGATTGTGAGTTTATGATTCTGAGATGGTAATTGTATGATTGCGATTGTATGATCGTGATGGTATGATTGTTTTTGTATGATTGTGATTTTATGATTGTAATTGTATGATTGTAATTTTATGATTGCGATGGTATGATTGTAATTGTATGATTGTTTTTGTATGATTGCGATTGTATGATTGTAATTGTATGATTGTAATTGTATGATTGTTATTGTATTATTGTGATTGAATTATTGTGCTTTTATGATTGTGATTGTATGATTGCGAAGGTATGATTGTGATTGTATGATTGTATTTGAATGATTGTGATTATATGATTGTGACTGTATTATTGTGATTTTATGATTGTGTATGAGAGATTGTTAATGAATGATTGCTATTTTATGGGTGTGATTGTATTATTGTGATTGTATGAGTGTGATTGTATGATTGCGACCGTATGAGTGTGATTGTATGATTGTGATAGTATGATTGTTATTGTATTATTCTGATTGTATGATTGTGATTGTATGATTGTGATTGTATGATTGTGATTGTATGATTGTGATTGTATGATTGTGATTGTATCAATGTTTTTTGGAGATTGTATTTATATGATTGCGATTGTATGATTGTTATTGTATGATTGTGATTGTATGTTTGTGATTGTATTATTGTGATTGTATGGTTGTAATTGTATGATTGCGATTGTATGATCGTGATTGTATGATTGTGATTGTATGAGTGTGATTGTATGATTGTGATAGTATGATTGTGATTGTATGATTGTGATTGCATGATTGTGATTGTATGATTGTGATTGTATGATTGCGAAGGTATGATTGTGATTGTATGATTGTATTTGAATGATTGTGATTATATGATTGTGACTGTATTATTGTGATTTTATGATTGTGTATGAGAGATTGTTAATGAATGATTGCTATTTTATGGGTGTGATTGTATTATTGTGATTGTGAGTTTGTGATTCTGAGATTGTAATTGTATGACTGCCATTGCATGATCGTGATGGTATAATTGTTTTTGTACGATTGTGATTTTACGATTGTAATTGTATGATTGTGGTCGTATGACTGTGATTGTATGATTGTGATTGTATGATTGTGATTGTATGATTGTGATTGTATGATTGTGATTGTATGATTGTGATTGTATGATTGTTTTTGGGAGATTGTATTTATATGATTAGGATTGTATGATTGTGATTGAATGATTGTGACTGTAATTGTGATTGTATGATTGTAATTGTATGATTGTGGTAGTATGACTTTGATTGTATGATTGTGACTGTATTATTGTGATTGTATGATTGTGATTGTATGATTGTGACTGTATTATTGTGATTGTATGGTTGTGATCGTATCACTGTTTTTGGGAGATTGTATTTATATGATTGCGATTGTATGATGGTGATTGAATGATTGTGATTGTATGATTGTGACTGTATGATTGTGATTGTATGAGTGCGATTGTATGATTGCGATTTTATGATTGTGATTGTATGATTGTTGTTGTATGAATGCCATTGTATGATTGTGATTGTATGATTGTGATTGTATGATTGTGATTGTAGGACTGTGACAGTATGTTTCTGATTGTATGATTGTGATTGTATGATTGTGATTGTATGATTGTGATTGTGTGATTGTGATTCTGAGATTTTAATTGCAAGGTTGTGATCGTATGACAGTGATTGTATGATTGTGATTGTATGATTGTGATTGTACGATTGTGATTGTACGATTGTGATTGTACGATTGTGATTGTACGATTGTGATTGTACGATTGTGATTGTACGATTGTGATTGTACGATTGTGATTGTACGATTGTGATTGTACGATTGTGATTGTACGATTGTGATTGTACGATTGTGATTGTACGATTGTGATTGTACGATTGTGATTGTACGATTGTGATTGTACGATTGTGATTGTACGAGTGTGATTGTATGATTGTGACCGTATGAGTGTGATTGTATGATTGTGATAGTATTATTGTGATTGTATGATTGTGATTGTATGATTGTGATTGTATGATTGTGATTGTAGGACTGGGACAGTATGCTTCTGATTGTATGATTGTGATTGTATGATTGTGATTGTATGATTGTGATTGTATGATTGCGATTGTATGATTGTGATTGTATGATTGTTTTTGGGAGATTGTATTTATATGATTGCGATTGTATGATTGTGATTGAATGATTGTGACTGTAATTGTGATTGTATGATTGTAATTGTATGACTGTGGTAGTATGACTGTGATTGTATGATTGTGACTGTATTATTGTGATTGTATGATTGTAATTGTATGATTGTGATTGTATGATTGTGATTGTATCAATGTTTTTAGGAGATTGTATTTATATGATTGCGATTGTATGATCGTGATTTTATGATTGTGATTGTATGATTGTGATTGTATGATTGTGATTGTATGATTGTGATTGTATGATTGTGATTGTATGATTGTGATTGTATGATTGTGATTGTATGATTGTGATTGTATGATTGTGATTGTATGATTGTGATTGTATGATTGTGATTGTATGATTGTGATTGTATGATTGTGATTGTATGATTGTGATTGTATGATTGTGATTGTATGATTGTGATTGTACGATTGCGACTGTATGAATGCGATTGTGTGATTGTGATTGTATTGTTGTGAATGTATGATTGTGATTGTATTATTGCCTTTGGGAGATTGTATTTATATGATTGCGATTGTATGATTGTTATTGTATGATTGTGATTGTATGATTGTGATTGTATGATTGCGATTGTATGATTGTGATTGTATGTTTCTGATTGTATGATTGTGATTGTATGATTGTGATTGTGTGATTGTGATTCTATGATTTTAATTGCAAGGTTGTGATCGTATGACAGTGATTGTATGATTGTGATTGTACGATTGTGATTGTACGATTGTGATTGTACGATTGTGATTGTACGATTGTGATTGTACGATTGTGATTGTAGGATTGTGATTGTACGATTGTGATTGTATGATTGTGACCGTATGAGTGTGATTGTATGATTGTGATAGTATGATTGTTATTGTATTATTGTGATTGTATGATTGTGATTGTATGATTGTGATTGTAGGACTGTGACAGTATGTTTCTGACTGTATGATTGTGATTGTATGATTGTGATTGTATGATTGTGATTGCGTGATTGTGATTCTGAGATTTTAATTGCAAGGTTGCGATCGTATGACAGTGATTGTATGATTGTGATTGTACGATTGTGATTGTACGATTGTGATTGTACGATTGTGATTGTACGATTGTGATTGTACGATTGTGATTGTACGATTGTGATTGTACGATTGTGATTGTACGATTGTGATTGTACGATTGTGATTGTATGAGTGTGATTGTATGATTGTGACCGTATGAGTGTGATTGTATGATTGTGATAGTATGATTGTTATTGTATTATTGTGATTGTATGATTGTGATTGTATGATTGTGATTGTAGGACTGTGACAGTATGTTTCTGACTGTATGATTGTGATTGTATGATTGTGATTGTATGATTGTGATTGCGTGATTGTGATTCTGAGATTTTAATTGCAAGGTTGCGATCGTATGACAGTGATTGTATGATTGTGATTGTACGATTGTGATTGTACGATTGTGATTGTACGATTGTGATTGTACGATTGTGATTGTACGATTGTGATTGTACGATTGTGATAGTACGATTGTGATTGTACGATTGTGATTGTACGATTGTGATTGTACGATTGTGATTGTACGATTGTGATTGTACGATTGTGATTGTACGATTGTGACTGTACGAGTGTGATTGTATGATTGTGACCGTATGAGTGTGATTGTATGATTGTGATAGTATTATTGTGATTGTATGATTGTGATTGTATGATTGTGATTGTATGATTGTGATTGTAGGACTGTGACAGTATGCTTCTCATTGTATGATTGTGATTGTATTATTGTGATTGTATGATTGTGATTGTGTGATTGTGATTCTGAGATTTTAATTGCAAGGTTGTGATCGTATGACAGTGATTGTATGATTGTGATTGTATGATTGTGATTGTAGGATTGTGATTGTACGATTGTGATTGTACGATTGTGATTGTACGATTGTGATTGTACGATTGTGATTGTACGATTGTGATTGTACGATTGTGATTGTACGATTGTTAATGTACGATTGTGATTGTACGATTGTGATTGTACGATTGTGATTGTACGATTGTGATTGTATGATTGTGATTGTATCAATGTTTTTTGGAGATTGTATTTATATGATTGCGATTGTATGATTGTTATTGTATGATTGTGGTTGTATGTTTGTGATTGTATTATTGTGATTGTATGGTTGTGATTGTATGGTTGTGATTGTATGGTTGTAATTGTATGATTGCGATTGTATTATTGTGATTGTATTATTGTGCTTCTATGATTGTGATTGTATGATTGTGATTGTATGATTGTGATTGTATGATTGTTATTGTATGATTGTGATTGTATTATTGTGATTGTATTATTGTGCTTCTATGATTGTGATTGTATGATTGCGATTTTATGATTGTGATTGTATGATTGTTGTTGTATGAATGCCATTGTATGATTGTGATTGTATGATTGTGATTGTATGATTGTGATTGTAGGACTGTGACAGTATGTTTCTGATTGTATGATTGTGATTGTATGATTGTGATTGTATGATTGTGATTGTGTGATTGTGATTCTGAGATTTTAATTGCAAGGTTGTGATCGTATGACAGTGATTGTATGATTGTGATTGTATGATTGTGATTGTACGATTGTGATTGTACGATTGTGATTGTACGATTGTGATTGTACGATTGTGATTGTACGATTGTGATTGTACGATTGTGATTGTACGATTGTGATTGTACGATTGTGATTGTACGATTGTGATTGTACGATTGTGATTGTACGATTGTGATTGTACGATTGTGATTGTACGATTGTGATTGTACGATTGTGATTGTACGAGTGTGATTGTATGATTGTGACCGTATGAGTGTGATTGTATGATTGTGATAGTATTATTGTGATTGTATGATTGTGATTGTATGATTGTGATTGTATGATTGTGATTGTAGGACTGGGACAGTATGCTTCTGATTGTATGATTGTGATTGTATGATTGTGATTGTATGATTGTGATTGTATGATTGCGATTGTATGATTGTGATTGTATGATTGTTTTTGGGAGATTGTATTTATATGATTGCGATTGTATGATTGTGATTGAATGATTGTGACTGTAATTGTGATTGTATGATTGTAATTGTATGACTGTGGTAGTATGACTGTGATTGTATGATTGTGACTGTATTATTGTGATTGTATGATTGTAATTGTATGATTGTGATTGTATGATTGTGATTGTATCAATGTTTTTAGGAGATTGTATTTATATGATTGCGATTGTATGATCGTGATTTTATGATTGTGATTGTATGATTGTGATTGTATGATTGTGATTGTATGATTGTGATTGTATGATTGTGATTGTATGATTGTGATTGTATGATTGTGATTGTATGATTGTGATTGTATGATTGTGATTGTATGATTGTGATTGTACGATTGCGACTGTATGAATGCGATTGTGTGATTGTGATTGTATTGTTGTGAATGTATGATTGTGATTGTATTATTGCCTTTGGGAGATTGTATTTATATGATTGCGATTGTATGATTGTTATTGTATGATTGTGATTGTATGATTGTGATTGTATGATTGCGATTGTATGATTGTGATTGTATGTTTCTGATTGTATGATTGTGATTGTATGATTGTGATTGTGTGATTGTGATTCTATGATTTTAATTGCAAGGTTGTGATCGTATGACAGTGATTGTATGATTGTGATTGTACGATTGTGATTGTACGATTGTGATTGTACGATTGTGATTGTACGATTGTGATTGTAGGATTGTGATTGTACGATTGTGATTGTATGATTGTGACCGTATGAGTGTGATTGTATGATTGTGATAGTATGATTGTTATTGTATTATTGTGATTGTATGATTGTGATTGTATGATTGTGATTGTAGGACTGTGACAGTATGTTTCTGATTGTATGATTGTGATTGTATGATTGTGATTGTATGATTGTGATTGTATGATTGTGATTGCGTGATTGTGATTCTGAGATTTTAATTGCAAGGTTGCGATCGTATGACAGTGATTGTATGATTGTGATTGTACGATTGTGATTGTACGATTGTGATTGTACGATTGTGATTGTACGATTGTGATTGTACGATTGTGATTGTACGATTGTGATTGTACGATTGTGATTGTACGATTGTGATTGTATGAGTGTGATTGTATGATTGTGACCGTATGAGTGTGATTGTATGATTGTGATAGTATGATTGTTATTGTATTATTGTGATTGTATGATTGTGATTGTATGATTGTGATTGTAGGACTGTGACAGTATGTTTCTGATTGTATGATTGTGATTGTATGATTGTGATTGTATGATTGTGATTGTGTGATTGTGATTCTGAGATTTTAATTGCAAGGTTGTGATCGTATGACAGTGATTGTATGATTGTGATTGTACGATTGTGATTGTACGATTGTGATTGTACGATTGTGATTGTACGATTGTGATTGTACGATTGTGATTGTACGATTGTGATTGTACGATTGTGATTGTACGATTGTGATTGTACGATTGTGATTGTACGATTGTGATTGTACGATTGTGATTGTACGATTGTGATTGTACGATTGTGATTGTATGAGTGTGATTGTATGATTGTGACCGTATGAGTGTGATTGTATGATTGTGATAGTATTATTGTGATTGTATGATTGTGATTGTATGATTGTGATTGTATGATTGTGATTGTAGGACTGTGACAGTATGCTTCTCATTGTATGATTGTGATTGTATTATTGTGATTGTATGATTGTGATTGTGTGATTGTGATTCTGAGATTTTAATTGCAAGGTTGTGATCGTATGACAGTGATTGTATGATTGCGATTGTAGGATTGTGATTGTACGATTGTGATTGTACGATTGTGATTGTACGATTGTGATTGTACGATTGTGATTGTACGATTGTGATTGTACGATTGTGATTGTACGATTGTGATTGTACGATTGTTAATGTACGATTGTGATTGTACGATTGTGATTGTACGATTGTGATTGTACGATTGTGATTGTATGATTGTGATTGTATCAATGTTTTTTGGAGATTGTATTTATATGATTGCGATTGTATGATTGTTATTGTATGATTGTGGTTGTATGTTTGTGATTGTATTATTGTGATTGTATGGTTGTGATTGTATGGTTGTGATCGTATGACAGTGATTGTATGATTGTGATTGTACGATTGTGATTGTACGATTGTGATTGTACGATTGTGATTGTAGGATTGTGATTGTACGATTGTGATTGTATGATTGTGACCGTATGAGTGTGATTGTATGATTGTGATAGTATGATTGTTATTGTATTATTGTGATTGTATGATTGTGATTGTATGATTGTGATTGTAGGACTGTGACAGTATGTTTCTGATTGTATGATTGTGATTGTATGATTGTGATTGTATGATTGTGATTGCGTGATTGTGATTCTGAGATTTTAATTGCAAGGTTGCGATCGTATGACAGTGATTGTATGATTGTGATTGTACGATTGTGATTGTACGATTGTGATTGTACGATTGTGATTGTACGATTGTGATTGTACGATTGTGATTGTACGATTGTGATTGTACGATTGTGATTGTACGATTGTGATTGTATGAGTGTGATTGTATGATTGTGACCGTATGAGTGTGATTGTATGATTGTGATAGTATGATTGTTATTGTATTATTGTGATTGTATGATTGTGATTGTATGATTGTGATTGTATGATTGTGATTGTATGATTGTGATTGTATGATTGTGATTGTACGATTGCGACTGTATGAATGCGATTGTGTGATTGTGATTGTATTGTTGTGAATGTATGATTGTGATTGTATTATTGCCTTTGGGAGATTGTATTTATATGATTGCGATTGTATGATTGTTATTGTATGATTGTGATTGTATGATTGTGATTGTATGATTGCGATTGTATGATTGTGATTGTATGTTTCTGATTGTATGATTGTGATTGTATGATTGTGATTGTGTGATTGTGATTCTATGATTTTAATTGCAAGGTTGTGATCGTATGACAGTGATTGTATGATTGTGATTGTACGATTGTGATTGTACGATTGTGATTGTACGATTGTGATTGTACGATTGTGATTGTAGGATTGTGATTGTACGATTGTGATTGTATGATTGTGACCGTATGAGTGTGATTGTATGATTGTGATAGTATGATTGTTATTGTATTATTGTGATTGTATGATTGTGATTGTATGATTGTGATTGTAGGACTGTGACAGTATGTTTCTGATTGTATGATTGTGATTGTATGATTGTGATTGTATGATTGTGATTGTATGATTGTGATTGCGTGATTGTGATTCTGAGATTTTAATTGCAAGGTTGCGATCGTATGACAGTGATTGTATGATTGTGATTGTACGATTGTGATTGTACGATTGTGATTGTACGATTGTGATTGTACGATTGTGATTGTACGATTGTGATTGTACGATTGTGATTGTACGATTGTGATTGTACGATTGTGATTGTACGATTGTGATTGTATGAGTGTGATTGTATGATTGTGACCGTATGAGTGTGATTGTATGATTGTGATAGTATGATTGTTATTGTATTATTGTGATTGTATGATTGTGATTGTATGATTGTGATTGTAGGACTGTGACAGTATGTTTCTGATTGTATGATTGTGATTGTATGATTGTGATTGTATGATTGTGATTGTATGATTGTGATTGTGTGATAGTGATTCTGAGATTTTAATTGCAAGGTTGTGATCGTATGACAGTGATTGTATGATTGTGATTGTACGATTGTGATTGTACGATTGTGATTGTACGATTGTGATTGTACGATTGTGATTGTACGATTGTGATTGTACGATTGTGATTGTACGATTGTGATTGTACGATTGTGATTGTACGATTGTGATTGTACGATTGTGATTGTACGATTGTGATTGTACGATTGTGATTGTACGATTGTGATTGTACGATTGTGATTGTTGAGTGTGATTGTATGATTGTGACCGTATGAGTGTGATTGTATGATTGTGATAGTATTATTGTGATTGTATGATTGTGATTGTATGATTGTGATTGTATGATTGTGATTGTATGATTGTGATTGTAGGACTGTGACAGTATGCTTCTCATTGTATGATTGTGATTGTATGATTGTGATTGTATGATTGTGATTGCGTGATTGTGATTCTGAGATTTTAATTGCAAGGTTGCGATCGTATGACAGTGATTGTATGATTGTGATTGTACGATTGTGATTGTACGATTGTGATTGTACGATTGTGATTGTACGATTGTGATTGTACGATTGTGATTGTACGATTGTGATTGTACGATTGTGATTGTACGATTGTGATTGTACGATTGTGATTGTACGATTGTGATTGTATGAGTGTGATTGTATGATTGTGACAGTATGAGTGTGATTGTATGACTGTGATAGTATGATTGTTATTGTATTATTGTGATTGTATGATTGTGATTGTATGATTGTGATTGTTGGACTGTGACAGTATGTTTCTGATTGTATGATTGTGATTGTATGATTGTGATTGTATGATTGGGATTGTGTGATTGTGATTCTGAGATTTTAATTGCAAGGTTGTGATCGTATGACAGTGATTGTATGATTGTGATTGTACGATTGTGATTGTACGATTGTGATTGTACGATTGTGATTGTACGATTGTGATTGTACGATTGTGATTGTACGATTGTGATTGTACGATTGTGATTGTACGATTGTGATTGTACGATTGTGATTGTACGATTGTGATTGTACGATTGTGATTGTACGATTGTGATTGTACGATTGTGATTGTACGATTGTGATTGTATGAGTGTGATTGTATGATTGTGACCGTATGAGTGTGATTGTATGATTGTGATAGTATTATTGTGATTGTATGATTGTGATTGTATGATTGTGATTGTATGATTGTGATTGTAGGACTGTGACAGTATGCTTCTGATTGTATGATTGTGATTGTATGATTGTGATTGTATGATTGTGATTGTATGATTGTGATTGTATGATTGTGATTGTGTGATTGTGATTCTGAGATTTTAATTGCAAGGTTGTGATCGTATGACAGTGATTGTATGATTGTGATTGTATGATTGTGATTGTAGGATTGTGATTGTACGATTGTGATTGTACGATTGTGATTGTACGATTGTGATTGTACGATTGTGATTGTACGATTGTGATTGTACGATTGTTAATGTACGATTGTGATTGTACGATTGTGATTGTACGATTGTGATTGTATGATTGTGATTGTATCAATGTTTTTTGGAGATTGTATTTATATGATTGCGATTGTATGATTGTTATTGTATGATTGTGGTTGTATGTTTGTGATTGTATTATTGTGATTGTATGGTTGTGATTGTATGGTTGTGATTGTATGGTTGTAATTGTATGCTTGCGATTGTATTATTGTGATTGTATTATTGTGCTTCTATGATTGTGATTGTATGATTGTGATTGTATGATTGTGATTGTATGATTGTTATTGTATGATTGTGATTGTATTATTGTGATTGTATTATTGTGCTTCTATGATTGTGATTGTATGATTGTGATTGTATGATTGTGATTGTATGATTGTGATCGTATGATTGTGATAGTATGATTCTATTTGATGATTGTGATTGTATGATTGTGACTGTATTATTGTGATTTTATGATTGTGTATGGGAGAATGTAAATGTATTATTGCTACTTTGTGGGTGTGAATGTATTATTGTGATTGTGAGTTTATGATTCTGAGATGGTAATTGTATGATTGCGATTGTATGATCGTGATGGTATGATTGTTTTTGTATGATTGTGATTTTATGATTGTAATTGTATGATTGCGATTGTATGATTGTAATTGTATGATTGTAATTGTATGATTGTTATTGTATTATTGTGATTGAATTATTGTGCTTTTATGATTGTGATTGTATGATTGCGAAGGTATGATTGTGATTGTATGATTGTATTTGAATGATTGTGATTATATGATTGTGACTGTATTATTGTGATTTTATGATTGTGTATGAGAGATTGTTAATGAATGATTGCTATTTTATGGGTGTGATTGTATTATTGTGATTGTATGAGTGTGATTGTATGATTGCGACCGTATGAGTGTGATTGTATGATTGTGATTGTATGTTTGTGATTGTATTATTGTGATTGTATGGTTGTAATTGTATGATTGCGATTGTATGATCGTGATTGTATGATTGTGATTGTATGAGTGTGATTGTATGATTGTGATAGTATGATTGTGATTGTATGATTGTGATTGTATGAGTGCGATTGTATGATTGTGACTGTATGAGTGTGATTGTATGATTGTGACAGTATGATTGTGATTGTATGATTGTAATTGTATCAATGTTTTTAGGAGATTGTATTTATATGATTGCGATTGTATGACTGTTATTGTATGATTGTGATTGTATGTTTGTGATTGTATTATTGTGATTGTATTATTGTGCTTCTATGATTGTGATTGTATGATTGTGATTGTATGATTGTGATTGTATGATTGTTATTGTATGACTGTGATTGTATTATTGTGATTGTATTATTGTGCTTCTATGATTGTGATTGCATGATTGTGATTGTATGATTGTGATTGTATGATTGCGAAGGTATGATTGTGATTGTATGATTGTATTTGAATGATTGTGATTATATGATTGTGACTGTATTATTGTGATTTTATGATTGTGTATGAGAGATTGTTAATGAATGATTGCTATTTTATGGGTGTGATTGTATTATTGTGATTGTGAGTTTGTGATTCTGAGATTGTAATTGTATGACTGCCATTGCATGATCGTGATGGTATGATTGTTTTTGTACGATTGTGATTTTACGATTGTAATTGTATGATTGTGGTCGTATGACTGTGATTGTATGATTGTGATAGTATGATTGTTATTGTATTATTGTGATTGTATGATTGTGAATGTATGATTGTGATTGTATGATTGTGATTGTAGGACTGTAACAGTATGTTTCTGATTGTATGATTGTGATTGTATGATTGTGATTGTATGATTGCGATTGTATGATCCTGATTGTATGATTCTGATTTTATGAGTGTGATTGTATGATTGCGATAGCATGATTGTTATTGCATGATTGCTATTGCAGGATTGTGATTGTATGATGGTGATTGTATGACTGTGAATGTATAATTGTGATTGTATGATTGTGATTGTATGAGTGTGATTGTATGATTGTGATTGTATGACTGCGATTGTATGATTGTGATTGTATGATTGTGATTGTATGTTTGTGATTGTATGTTTGTGATTGTATGATTGTGATAGTATGATTGCGACTGCAGGATTGTGCTTGTATGATTTCAACTGTATGATTGTGATTGTATGATTGTGATTGCATGATAGTGATTGTAATTGCGATTGTATGATTGTAATTGTATGACTGTGGTAGGATGACTGTGACTGTATGATAGTGATTGTATGATTGCGACTGTATGATTGGGATTGTATGATTGTGATTGTATTTTTGTGAATGTATGATTGTGATTGTATGTCTGTGATTGTATGATTGTGATTGTATGATTGTGACTGTATTATTGTGATTGTATGATTGTGATCGTATCACTGTTTTTGGGAGATTGTATTTATATGATTGCGATTGTATGATGGTGATTGAATGATGGTGATTGAATGATTGTGATTGTATGATTGTGATTGTATGATTGTGATTGTATGAGTGCGATTGTATGATTGCGATTTTATGATTGTCATTGTATGATTGTTGTTGTATGAATGCCATTGTATGATTGTGATTGTATGATTGTGATTGTATGATTGTGATTGTAGGACTGTGACAGTATGTTTCTGATTGTATGATTGTGATTGTATGATTGTGATTGTATGATTGTGATTGCGTGATTGTGATTCTGAGATTTTAATTGCAAGGTTGCGATCGTATGACAGTGATTGTATGATTGTGATTGTACGATTGTGATTGTACGATTGTGATTGTACGATTGTGATTGTACGATTGTGATTGTACGATTGTGATTGTACGATTGTGATTGTACGATTGTGATTGTACGATTGTGATTGTACGATTGTGATTGTACGATTGTGATTGTATGAGTGTGATTGTATGATTGTGACCGTATGAGTGTGATTGTATGATTGTGATAGTATGATTGTTATTGTATTATTGTGATTGTATGATTGTGATTGTATGATTGTGATTGTTGGACTGTGACAGTATGTTTCTGATTGTATGATTGTGATTGTATGATTGTGATTGTATGATTGGGATTGTGTGATTGTGATTCTGAGATTTTAATTGCAAGGTTGTGATCGTATGACAGTGATTGTATGATTGTGATTGTACGATTGTGATTGTACGATTGTGATTGTACGATTGTGATTGTACGATTGTGATTGTACGATTGTGATTGTACGATTGTGATTGTACGATTGTGATTGTACGATTGTGATTGTACGATTGTGATTGTACGATTGTGATTGTACGATTGTGATTGTACGATTGTGATTGTACGATTGTGATTGTATGAGTGTGATTGTATGATTGTGACCGTATGAGTGTGATTGTATGATTGTGATAGTATTATTGTGATTGTATGATTGTGATTGTATGATTGTGATTGTATGATTGTAATTGTAGGACTGTGACAGTATGCTTCTGATTGTATGATTGTGATTGTATGATTGTGATTGTATGATTGTGATTGTATGATTGTGATTGTATGATTGTGATTGTGTGATTGTGATTCTGAGATTTTAATTTCAAGGTTGTGATCGTATGACAGTGATTGTATGATTGTGATTGTATGATTGTGATTGTAGGATTGTGATTGTACGATTGTGATTGTACGATTGTGATTGTACGATTGTGATTGTACGATTGTGATTGTACGATTGTGATTGTACGATTGTTAATGTACGATTGTGATTGTACGATTGTGATTGTACGATTGTGATTGTATGATTGTGATTGTATCAATGTTTTTTGGAGATTGTATTTATATGATTGCGATTGTATGATTGTTATTGTATGATTGTGGTTGTATGTTTGTGATTGTATTATTGTGATTGTATGGTTGTGATTGTATGGTTGTGATTGTATGGTTGTAATTGTATGCTTGCGATTGTATTATTGTGATTGTATTATTGTGCTTCTATGATTGTGATTGTATGATTGTGATTGTATGATTGTGATTGTATGATTGTTATTGTATGATTGTGATTGTATTATTGTGATTGTATTATTGTGCTTCTATGATTGTGATTGTATGATTGTGATTGTATGATTGTGATTGTATGATTGTGATCGTATGATTGTGATAGTATGATTCTATTTGATGATTGTGATTGTATGATTGTGACTGTATTATTGTGATTTTATGATTGTGTATGGGAGAATGTAAATGTATTATTGCTACTTTGTGGGTGTGAATGTATTATTGTGATTGTGAGTTTATGATTCTGAGATGGTAATTGTATGATTGCGATTGTATGATCGTGATGGTATGATTGTTTTTGTATGATTGTGATTTTATGATTGTAATTGTATGATTGTAATTTTATGATTGCGATGGTATGATTGTAATTGTATGATTGTTTTTGTATGATTGCGATTGTATGATTGTAATTGTATGATTGTAATTGTATGATTGTTATTGTATTTTTGTGATTGAATTATTGTGCTTTTATGATTGTGATTGTATGATTGCGAAGGTATGATTGTGATTGTATGATTGTGATTGTATGATTGTGATTGTATGATTGTGATTGTATCAATGTTTTTTGGAGATTGTATTTATATGATTGCGATTGTATGATTGTTATTGTATGATTGTGATTGTATGTTTGTGATTGTATTATTGTGATTGTATGGTTGTAATTGTATGATTGCGATTGTATGATCGTGATTGTATGATTGTGATTGTATGAGTGTGATTGTATGATTGTGATAGTATGATTGTGATTGTATGATTGTGATTGCATGATTGTGATTGTATGATTGTGATTGTATGATTGCGAAGGTATGATTGTGATTGTATGATTGTATTTGAATGATTGTGATTATATGATTGTGACTGTATTATTGTGATTTTATGATTGTGTATGAGAGATTGTTAATGAATGATTGCTATTTTATGGGTGTGATTGTATTATTGTGATTGTGAGTTTGTGATTCTGAGATTGTAATTGTATGACTGCCATTGCATGATCGTGATGGTATAATTGTTTTTGTACGATTGTGATTTTACGATTGTAATTGTATGATTGTGGTCGTATGACTGTGATTGTATGATTGTGATTGTATGATTGTGATTGTATGATTGTGATTGTATGATTGTGATTGTATGATTGTGATTGTATGATTGTTTTTGGGAGATTGTATTTATATGATTAGGATTGTATGATTGTGATTGAATGATTGTGACTGTAATTGTGATTGTATGATTGTAATTGTATGATTGTGGTAGTATGACTTTGATTGTATGATTGTGACTGTATTATTGTGATTGTATGATTGTGATTGTATGATTGTGACTGTATTATTGTGATTGTATGGTTGTGATCGTATCACTGTTTTTGGGAGATTGTATTTATATGATTGCGATTGTATGATGGTGATTGAATGATTGTGATTGTATGATTGTGACTGTATGATTGTGATTGTATGAGTGCGATTGTATGATTGCGATTTTATGATTGTGATTGTATGATTGTTGTTGTATGAATGCCATTGTATGATTGTGATTGTATGATTGTGATTGTATGATTGTGATTGTAGGACTGTGACAGTATGTTTCTGATTGTATGATTGTGATTGTATGATTGTGATTGTATGATTGTGATTGTATGATTGTGATTGTGTGATTGTGATTCTGAGATTTTAATTGCAAGGTTGTGATCGTATGACAGTGATTGTATGATTGTGATTGTATGATTGTGATTGTACGATTGTGATTGTACGATTGTGATTGTACGATTGTGATTGTACGATTGTGATTGTACGATTGTGATTGTACGATTGTGATTGTACGATTGTGATTGTACGATTGTGATTGTACGATTGTGATTGTACGATTGTGATTGTACGATTGTGATTGTACGATTGTGATTGTACGATTGTGATTGTACGATTGTGATTGTACGATTGTGATTGTACGATTGTGATTGTACGAGTGTGATTGTATGATTGTGACCGTATGAGTGTGATTGTATGATTGTGATAGTATTATTGTGATTGTATGATTGTGATTGTATGATTGTGATTGTATGATTGTGATTGTAGGACTGGGACAGTATGCTTCTGATTGTATGATTGTGATTGTATGATTGTGATTGTATGATTGTGATTGTATGATTGCGATTGTATGATTGTGATTGTATGATTGTTTTTGGGAGATTGTATTTATATGATTGCGATTGTATGATTGTGATTGAATGATTGTGACTGTAATTGTGATTGTATGATTGTAATTGTATGACTGTGGTAGTATGACTGTGATTGTATGATTGTGACTGTATTATTGTGATTGTATGATTGTAATTGTATGATTGTGATTGTATGATTGTGATTGTATCAATGTTTTTAGGAGATTGTATTTATATGATTGCGATTGTATGATCGTGATTTTATGATTGTGATTGTATGATTGTGATTGTATGATTGTGATTGTATGATTGTGATTGTATGATTGTGATTGTATGATTGTGATTGTATGATTGTGATTGTATGATTGTGATTGTATGATTGTGATTGTATGATTGTGATTGTATGATTGTGATTGTATGATTGTGATTGTATGATTGTGATTGTATGATTGTGATTGTATGATTGTGATTGTATGATTGTGATTGTACGATTGCGACTGTATGAATGCGATTGTGTGATTGTGATTGTATTGTTGTGAATGTATGATTGTGATTGTATTATTGCCTTTGGGAGATTGTATTTATATGATTGCGATTGTATGATTGTTATTGTATGATTGTGATTGTATGATTGTGATTGTATGATTGCGATTGTATGATTGTGATTGTATGTTTCTGATTGTATGATTGTGATTGTATGATTGTGATTGTGTGATTGTGATTCTATGATTTTAATTGCAAGGTTGTGATCGTATGACAGTGATTGTATGATTGTGATTGTACGATTGTGATTGTACGATTGTGATTGTACGATTGTGATTGTACGATTGTGATTGTACGATTGTGATTGTAGGATTGTGATTGTACGATTGTGATTGTATGATTGTGACCGTATGAGTGTGATTGTATGATTGTGATAGTATGATTGTTATTGTATTATTGTGATTGTATGATTGTGATTGTATGATTGTGATTGTAGGACTGTGACAGTATGTTTCTGACTGTATGATTGTGATTGTATGATTGTGATTGTATGATTGTGATTGCGTGATTGTGATTCTGAGATTTTAATTGCAAGGTTGCGATCGTATGACAGTGATTGTATGATTGTGATTGTACGATTGTGATTGTACGATCGTGATTGTACGATTGTGATTGTACGATTGTGATTGTACGATTGTGATTGTACGATTGTGATTGTACGATTGTGATTGTACGATTGTGATTGTACGATTGTGATTGTATGAGTGTGATTGTATGATTGTGACCGTATGAGTGTGATTGTATGATTGTGATAGTATGATTGTTATTGTATTATTGTGATTGTATGATTGTGATTGTATGATTGTGATTGTAGGACTGTGACAGTATGTTTCTGACTGTATGATTGTGATTGTATGATTGTGATTGTATGATTGTGATTGCGTGATTGTGATTCTGAGATTTTAATTGCAAGGTTGCGATCGTATGACAGTGATTGTATGATTGTGATTGTACGATTGTGATTGTACGATTGTGATTGTACGATTGTGATTGTACGATTGTGATTGTACGATTGTGATTGTACGATTGTGATAGTACGATTGTGATTGTACGATTGTGATTGTACGATTGTGATTGTACGATTGTGATTGTACGATTGTGATTGTACGATTGTGATTGTACGATTGTGACTGTACGAGTGTGATTGTATGATTGTGACCGTATGAGTGTGATTGTATGATTGTGATAGTATTATTGTGATTGTATGATTGTGATTGTATGATTGTGATTGTATGATTGTGATTGTAGGACTGTGACAGTATGCTTCTCATTGTATGATTGTGATTGTATTATTGTGATTGTATGATTGTGATTGTGTGATTGTGATTCTGAGATTTTAATTGCAAGGTTGTGATCGTATGACAGTGATTGTATGATTGTGATTGTATGATTGTGATTGTAGGATTGTGATTGTACGATTGTGATTGTACGATTGTGATTGTACGATTGTGATTGTACGATTGTGATTGTACGATTGTGATTGTACGATTGTGATTGTACGATTGTTAATGTACGATTGTGATTGTACGATTGTGATTGTACGATTGTGATTGTACGATTGTGATTGTATGATTGTGATTGTATCAATGTTTTTTGGAGATTGTATTTATATGATTGCGATTGTATGATTGTTATTGTATGATTGTGGTTGTATGTTTGTGATTGTATTATTGTGATTGTATGGTTGTGATTGTATGGTTGTGATTGTATGGTTGTAATTGTATGATTGCGATTGTATTATTGTGATTGTATTATTGTGCTTCTATGATTGTGATTGTATGATTGTGATTGTATGATTGTGATTGTATGATTGTTATTGTATGATTGTGATTGTATTATTGTGATTGTATTATTGTGCTTCTATGATTGTGATTGTATGATTGCGATTTTATGATTGTGATTGTATGATTGTTGTTGTATGAATGCCATTGTATGATTGTGATTGTATGATTGTGATTGTATGATTGTGATTGTAGGACTGTGACAGTATGTTTCTGATTGTATGATTGTGATTGTATGATTGTGATTGTATGATTGTGATTGTGTGATTGTGATTCTGAGATTTTAATTGCAAGGTTGTGATCGTATGACAGTGATTGTATGATTGTGATTGTATGATTGTGATTGTACGATTGTGATTGTACGATTGTGATTGTACGATTGTGATTGTACGATTGTGATTGTACGATTGTGATTGTACGATTGTGATTGTACGATTGTGATTGTACGATTGTGATTGTACGATTGTGATTGTACGATTGTGATTGTACGATTGTGATTGTACGATTGTGATTGTACGATTGTGATTGTACGATTGTGATTGTACGATTGTGATTGTACGAGTGTGATTGTATGATTGTGACCGTATGAGTGTGATTGTATGATTGTGATAGTATTATTGTGATTGTATGATTGTGATTGTATGATTGTGATTGTATGATTGTGATTGTAGGACTGGGACAGTATGCTTCTGATTGTATGATTGTGATTGTATGATTGTGATTGTATGATTGTGATTGTATGATTGCGATTGTATGATTGTGATTGTATGATTGTTTTTGGGAGATTGTATTTATATGATTGCGATTGTATGATTGTGATTGAATGATTGTGACTGTAATTGTGATTGTATGATTGTAATTGTATGACTGTGGTAGTATGACTGTGATTGTATGATTGTGACTGTATTATTGTGATTGTATGATTGTAATTGTATGATTGTGATTGTATGATTGTGATTGTATCAATGTTTTTAGGAGATTGTATTTATATGATTGCGATTGTATGATCGTGATTGTATGATTGTGATTGTATGATTGTGATTGTATGATTGTGATTGTATGATTGTGATTGTATGATTGTGATTGTATGATTGTGATTGTATGATTGTGATTGTATGATTGTGATTGTATGATTGTGATTGTATGATTGTGATTGTACGATTGCGACTGTATGAATGCGATTGTGTGATTGTGATTGTATTGTTGTGAATGTATGATTGTGATTGTATTATTGCCTTTGGGAGATTGTATTTATATGATTGCGATTGTATGATTGTTATTGTATGATTGTGATTGTATGATTGTGATTGTATGATTGCGATTGTATGATTGTGATTGTATGTTTCTGATTGTATGATTGTGATTGTATGATTGTGATTGTGTGATTGTGATTCTATGATTTTAATTGCAAGGTTGTGATCGTATGACAGTGATTGTATGATTGTGATTGTACGATTGTGATTGTACGATTGTGATTGTACGATTGTGATTGTACGATTGTGATTGTAGGATTGTGATTGTACGATTGTGATTGTATGATTGTGACCGTATGAGTGTGATTGTATGATTGTGATAGTATGATTGTTATTGTATTATTGTGATTGTATGATTGTGATTGTATGATTGTGATTGTAGGACTGTGACAGTATGTTTCTGATTGTATGATTGTGATTGTATGATTGTGATTGTATGATTGTGATTGTATGATTGTGATTGCGTGATTGTGATTCTGAGATTTTAATTGCAAGGTTGCGATCGTATGACAGTGATTGTATGATTGTGATTGTACGATTGTGATTGTACGATTGTGATTGTACGATTGTGATTGTACGATTGTGATTGTACGATTGTGATTGTACGATTGTGATTGTACGATTGTGATTGTACGATTGTGATTGTATGAGTGTGATTGTATGATTGTGACCGTATGAGTGTGATTGTATGATTGTGATAGTATGATTGTTATTGTATTATTGTGATTGTATGATTGTGATTGTATGATTGTGATTGTAGGACTGTGACAGTATGTTTCTGATTGTATGATTGTGATTGTATGATTGTGATTGTATGATTGTGATTGTGTGATTGTGATTCTGAGATTTTAATTGCAAGGTTGTGATCGTATGACAGTGATTGTATGATTGTGATTGTACGATTGTGATTGTACGATTGTGATTGTACGATTGTGATTGTACGATTGTGATTGTACGATTGTGATTGTACGATTGTGATTGTACGATTGTGATTGTACGATTGTGATTGTACGATTGTGATTGTACGATTGTGATTGTACGATTGTGATTGTACGATTGTGATTGTACGATTGTGATTGTATGAGTGTGATTGTATGATTGTGACCGTATGAGTGTGATTGTATGATTGTGATAGTATTATTGTGATTGTATGATTGTGATTGTATGATTGTGATTGTATGATTGTGATTGTAGGACTGTGACAGTATGCTTCTCATTGTATGATTGTGATTGTATTATTGTGATTGTATGATTGTGATTGTGTGATTGTGATTCTGAGATTTTAATTGCAAGGTTGTGATCGTATGACAGTGATTGTATGATTGCGATTGTAGGATTGTGATTGTACGATTGTGATTGTACGATTGTGATTGTACGATTGTGATTGTACGATTGTGATTGTACGATTGTGATTGTACGATTGTGATTGTACGATTGTGATTGTACGATTGTGATTGTACGATTGTGATTGTACGATTGTGATTGTACGATTGTGATTGTACGATTGTGATTGTACGATTGTGATTGTACGAGTGTGATTGTATGATTGTGACCGTATGAGTGTGATTGTATGATTGTGATAGTATTATTGTGATTGTATGATTGTGATTGTATGATTGTGATTGTATGATTGTGATTGTAGGACTGGCACAGTATGCTTCTGATTGTATGATTGTGATTGTATGATTGTGATTGTATGATTGTGATTGTATGATTGCGATTGTATGATTGTGATTGTATGATTGTTTTTGGGAGATTGTATTTATATGATTGCGATTGTATGATTGTGATTGAATGATTGTGACTGTAATTGTGATTGTATGATTGTAATTGTATGACTGTGGTAGTATGACTGTGATTGTATGATTGTGACTGTATTATTGTGATTGTATGATTGTAATTGTATGATTGTGATTGTATGATTGTGATTGTATCAATGTTTTTAGGAGATTGTATTTATATGATTGCGATTGTATGATCGTGATTGTATGATTGTGATTGTATGATTGTGATTGTATGATTGTGATTGTATGATTGTGATTGTATGATTGTGATTGTATGATTGTGATTGTATGATTGTGATTGTATGATTGTGATTGTATGATTGTGATTGTATGATTGTGATTGTACGATTGCGACTGTATGAATGCGATTGTGTGATTGTGATTGTATTGTTGTGAATGTATGATTGTGATTGTATTATTGCCTTTGGGAGATTGTATTTATATGATTGCGATTGTATGATTGTTATTGTATGATTGTGATTGTATGATTGTGATTGTATGATTGCGATTGTATGATTGTGATTGTATGTTTCTGATTGTATGATTGTGATTGTATGATTGTGATTGTGTGATTGTGATTCTATGATTTTAATTGCAAGGTTGTGATCGTATGACAGTGATTGTATGATTGTGATTGTACGATTGTGATTGTACGATTGTGATTGTACGATTGTGATTGTACGATTGTGATTGTAGGATTGTGATTGTACGATTGTGATTGTATGATTGTGACCGTATGAGTGTGATTGTATGATTGTGATAGTATGATTGTTATTGTATTATTGTGATTGTATGATTGTGATTGTATGATTGTGATTGTAGGACTGTGACAGTATGTTTCTGATTGTATGATTGTGATTGTATGATTGTGATTGTATGATTGTGATTGTATGATTGTGATTGCGTGATTGTGATTCTGAGATTTTAATTGCAAGGTTGCGATCGTATGACAGTGATTGTATGATTGTGATTGTACGATTGTGATTGTACGATTGTGATTGTACGATTGTGATTGTACGATTGTGATTGTACGATTGTGATTGTACGATTGTGATTGTACGATTGTGATTGTACGATTGTGATTGTATGAGTGTGATTGTATGATTGTGACCGTATGAGTGTGATTGTATGATTGTGATAGTATGATTGTTATTGTATTATTGTGATTGTATGATTGTGATTGTATGATTGTGATTGTAGGACTGTGACAGTATGTTTCTGATTGTATGATTGTGATTGTATGATTGTGATTGTATGATTGTGATTGTGTGATTGTGATTCTGAGATTTTAATTGCAAGGTTGTGATCGTATGACAGTGATTGTATGATTGTGATTGTACGATTGTGATTGTACGATTGTGATTGTACGATTGTGATTGTACGATTGTGATTGTACGATTGTGATTGTACGATTGTGATTGTACGATTGTGATTGTACGATTGTGATTGTACGATTGTGATTGTACGATTGTGATTGTACGATTGTGATTGTACGATTGTGATTGTACGATTGTGATTGTATGAGTGTGATTGTATGATTGTGACCGTATGAGTGTGATTGTATGATTGTGATAGTATTATTGTGATTGTATGATTGTGATTGTATGATTGTGATTGTATGATTGTGATTGTAGGACTGTGACAGTATGCTTCTCATTGTATGATTGTGATTGTATTATTGTGATTGTATGATTGTGATTGTGTGATTGTGATTCTGAGATTTTAATTGCAAGGTTGTGATCGTATGACAGTGATTGTATGATTGCGATTGTAGGATTGTGATTGTACGATTGTGATTGTACGATTGTGATTGTACGATTGTGATTGTACGATTGTGATTGTACGATTGTGATTGTACGATTGTGATTGTACGATTGTGATTGTACGATTGTTAATGTACGATTGTGATTGTACGATTGTGATTGTACGATTGTGATTGTACGATTGTGATTGTATGATTGTGATTGTATCAATGTTTTTTGGAGATTGTATTTATATGATTGCGATTGTATGATTGTTATTGTATGATTGTGGTTGTATGTTTGTGATTGTATTATTGTGATTGTATGGTTGTGATTGTATGGTTGTGATCGTATGACAGTGATTGTATGATTGTGATTGTACGATTGTGATTGTACGATTGTGATTGTACGATTGTGATTGTAGGATTGTGATTGTACGATTGTGATTGTATGATTGTGACCGTATGAGTGTGATTGTATGATTGTGATAGTATGATTGTTATTGTATTATTGTGATTGTATGATTGTGATTGTATGATTGTGATTGTAGGACTGTGACAGTATGTTTCTGATTGTATGATTGTGATTGTATGATTGTGATTGTATGATTGTGATTGCGTGATTGTGATTCTGAGATTTTAATTGCAAGGTTGCGATCGTATGACAGTGATTGTATGATTGTGATTGTACGATTGTGATTGTACGATTGTGATTGTACGATTGTGATTGTACGATTGTGATTGTACGATTGTGATTGTACGATTGTGATTGTACGATTGTGATTGTACGATTGTGATTGTATGAGTGTGATTGTATGATTGTGACCGTATGAGTGTGATTGTATGATTGTGATAGTATGATTGTTATTGTATTATTGTGATTGTATGATTGTGATTGTATGATTGTGATTGTATGATTGTGATTGTATGATTGTGATTGTATGATTGTGATTGTACGATTGCGACTGTATGAATGCGATTGTGTGATTGTGATTGTATTGTTGTGAATGTATGATTGTGATTGTATTATTGCCTTTGGGAGATTGTATTTATATGATTGCGATTGTATGATTGTTATTGTATGATTGTGATTGTATGATTGTGATTGTATGATTGCGATTGTATGATTGTGATTGTATGTTTCTGATTGTATGATTGTGATTGTATGATTGTGATTGTGTGATTGTGATTCTATGATTTTAATTGCAAGGTTGTGATCGTATGACAGTGATTGTATGATTGTGATTGTACGATTGTGATTGTACGATTGTGATTGTACGATTGTGATTGTACGATTGTGATTGTAGGATTGTGATTGTACGATTGTGATTGTATGATTGTGACCGTATGAGTGTGATTGTATGATTGTGATAGTATGATTGTTATTGTATTATTGTGATTGTATGATTGTGATTGTATGATTGTGATTGTAGGACTGTGACAGTATGTTTCTGATTGTATGATTGTGATTGTATGATTGTGATTGTATGATTGTGATTGTATGATTGTGATTGCGTGATTGTGATTCTGAGATTTTAATTGCAAGGTTGCGATCGTATGACAGTGATTGTATGATTGTGATTGTACGATTGTGATTGTACGATTGTGATTGTACGATTGTGATTGTACGATTGTGATTGTACGATTGTGATTGTACGATTGTGATTGTACGATTGTGATTGTACGATTGTGATTGTACGATTGTGATTGTATGAGTGTGATTGTATGATTGTGACCGTATGAGTGTGATTGTATGATTGTGATAGTATGATTGTTATTGTATTATTGTGATTGTATGATTGTGATTGTATGATTGTGATTGTAGGACTGTGACAGTATGTTTCTGATTGTATGATTGTGATTGTATGATTGTGATTGTATGATTGTGATTGTATGATTGTGATTGTGTGATAGTGATTCTGAGATTTTAATTGCAAGGTTGTGATCGTATGACAGTGATTGTATGATTGTGATTGTACGATTGTGATTGTACGATTGTGATTGTACGATTGTGATTGTACGATTGTGATTGTACGATTGTGATTGTACGATTGTGATTGTACGATTGTGATTGTACGATTGTGATTGTACGATTGTGATTGTACGATTGTGATTGTACGATTGTGATTGTACGATTGTGATTGTACGATTGTGATTGTACGATTGTGATTGTTGAGTGTGATTGTATGATTGTGACCGTATGAGTGTGATTGTATGATTGTGATAGTATTATTGTGATTGTATGATTGTGATTGTATGATTGTGATTGTATGATTGTGATTGTATGATTGTGATTGTATGATTGTGATTGTATGATTGTGATTGTATGATTGTGATTGTATGATTGTGATTGTATGATTGTGATTGTACGATTGCGACTGTATGAATGCGATTGTGTGATTGTGATTGTATTGTTGTGAATGTATGATTGTGATTGTATTATTGCCTTTGGGAGATTGTATTTATATGATTGCGATTGTATGATTGTTATTGTATGATTGTGATTGTATGATTGTGATTGTATGATTGCGATTGTATGATTGTGATTGTATGTTTCTGATTGTATGATTGTGATTGTATGATTGTGATTGTGTGATTGTGATTCTATGATTTTAATTGCAAGGTTGTGATCGTATGACAGTGATTGTATGATTGTGATTGTACGATTGTGATTGTACGATTGTGATTGTACGATTGTGATTGTACGATTGTGATTGTAGGATTGTGATTGTACGATTGTGATTGTATGATTGTGACCGTATGAGTGTGATTGTATGATTGTGATAGTATGATTGTTATTGTATTATTGTGATTGTATGATTGTGATTGTATGATTGTGATTGTAGGACTGTGACAGTATGTTTCTGATTGTATGATTGTGATTGTATGATTGTGATTGTATGATTGTGATTGTATGATTGTGATTGCGTGATTGTGATTCTGAGATTTTAATTGCAAGGTTGCGATCGTATGACAGTGATTGTATGATTGTGATTGTACGATTGTGATTGTACGATTGTGATTGTACGATTGTGATTGTACGATTGTGATTGTACGATTGTGATTGTACGATTGTGATTGTACGATTGTGATTGTACGATTGTGATTGTATGAGTGTGATTGTATGATTGTGACCGTATGAGTGTGATTGTATGATTGTGATAGTATGATTGTTATTGTATTATTGTGATTGTATGATTGTGATTGTATGATTGTGATTGTAGGACTGTGACAGTATGTTTCTGATTGTATGATTGTGATTGTATGATTGTGATTGTGTGATTGTGATTCTGAGATTTTAATTGCAAGGTTGTGATCGTATGACAGTGATTGTATGATTGTGATTGTACGATTGTGATTGTACGATTGTGATTGTACGATTGTGATTGTACGATTGTGATTGTACGATTGTGATTGTACGATTGTGATTGTACGATTGTGATTGTACGATTGTGATTGTACGATTGTGATTGTACGATTGTGATTGTACGATTGTGATTGTACGATTGTGATTGTACGATTGTGATTGTATGAGTGTGATTGTATGATTGTGACCGTATGAGTGTGATTGTATGATTGTGATAGTATTATTGTGATTGTATGATTGTGATTGTATGATTGTGATTGTATGATTGTGATTGTAGGACTGTGACAGTATGCTTCTCATTGTATGATTGTGATTGTATTATTGTGATTGTATGATTGTGATTGTGTGATTGTGATTCTGAGATTTTAATTGCAAGGTTGTGATCGTATGACAGTGATTGTATGATTGCGATTGTAGGATTGTGATTGTACGATTGTGATTGTACGATTGTGATTGTACGATTGTGATTGTACGATTGTGATTGTACGATTGTGATTGTACGATTGTGATTGTACGATTGTTAATGTACGATTGTGATTGTACGATTGTGATTGTACGATTGTGATTGTACGATTGTGATTGTATGATTGTGATTGTATCAATGTTTTTTGGAGATTGTATTTATATGATTGCGATTGTATGATTGTTATTGTATGATTGTGGTTGTATGTTTGTGATTGTATTATTGTGATTGTATGGTTGTGATTGTATGGTTGTGATCGTATGACAGTGATTGTATGATTGTGATTGTACGATTGTGATTGTACGATTGTGATTGTACGATTGTGATTGTAGGATTGTGATTGTACGATTGTGATTGTATGATTGTGACCGTATGAGTGTGATTGTATGATTGTGATAGTATGATTGTTATTGTATTATTGTGATTGTATGATTGTGATTGTATGATTGTGATTGTAGGACTGTGACAGTATGTTTCTGATTGTATGATTGTGATTGTATGATTGTGATTGTATGATTGTGATTGCGTGATTGTGATTCTGAGATTTTAATTGCAAGGTTGCGATCGTATGACAGTGATTGTATGATTGTGATTGTACGATTGTGATTGTACGATTGTGATTGTACGATTGTGATTGTACGATTGTGATTGTACGATTGTGATTGTACGATTGTGATTGTACGATTGTGATTGTACGATTGTGATTGTATGAGTGTGATTGTATGATTGTGACCGTATGAGTGTGATTGTATGATTGTGATAGTATGATTGTTATTGTATTATTGTGATTGTATGATTGTGATTGTATGATTGTGATTGTATGATTGTGATTGTATGATTGTGATTGTATGATTGTGATTGTACGATTGCGACTGTATGAATGCGATTGTGTGATTGTGATTGTATTGTTGTGAATGTATGATTGTGATTGTATTATTGCCTTTGGGAGATTGTATTTATATGATTGCGATTGTATGATTGTTATTGTATGATTGTGATTGTATGATTGTGATTGTATGATTGCGATTGTATGATTGTGATTGTATGTTTCTGATTGTATGATTGTGATTGTATGATTGTGATTGTGTGATTGTGATTCTATGATTTTAATTGCAAGGTTGTGATCGTATGACAGTGATTGTATGATTGTGATTGTACGATTGTGATTGTACGATTGTGATTGTACGATTGTGATTGTACGATTGTGATTGTAGGATTGTGATTGTACGATTGTGATTGTATGATTGTGACCGTATGAGTGTGATTGTATGATTGTGATAGTATGATTGTTATTGTATTATTGTGATTGTATGATTGTGATTGTATGATTGTGATTGTAGGACTGTGACAGTATGTTTCTGATTGTATGATTGTGATTGTATGATTGTGATTGTATGATTGTGATTGTATGATTGTGATTGCGTGATTGTGATTCTGAGATTTTAATTGCAAGGTTGCGATCGTATGACAGTGATTGTATGATTGTGATTGTACGATTGTGATTGTACGATTGTGATTGTACGATTGTGATTGTACGATTGTGATTGTACGATTGTGATTGTACGATTGTGATTGTACGATTGTGATTGTACGATTGTGATTGTACGATTGTGATTGTATGAGTGTGATTGTATGATTGTGACCGTATGAGTGTGATTGTATGATTGTGATAGTATGATTGTTATTGTATTATTGTGATTGTATGATTGTGATTGTATGATTGTGATTGTAGGACTGTGACAGTATGTTTCTGATTGTATGATTGTGATTGTATGATTGTGATTGTATGATTGTGATTGTATGATTGTGATTGTGTGATAGTGATTCTGAGATTTTAATTGCAAGGTTGTGATCGTATGACAGTGATTGTATGATTGTGATTGTACGATTGTGATTGTACGATTGTGATTGTACGATTGTGATTGTACGATTGTGATTGTACGATTGTGATTGTACGATTGTGATTGTACGATTGTGATTGTACGATTGTGATTGTACGATTGTGATTGTACGATTGTGATTGTACGATTGTGATTGTACGATTGTGATTGTACGATTGTGATTGTACGATTGTGATTGTACGATTGTGATTGTACGATTGTGATTGTACGATTGTGATTGTACGATTGTTAATGTACGATTGTGATTGTACGATTGTGATTGTACGATTGTGATTGTACGATTGTGATTGTATGATTGTGATTGTATCAATGTTTTTTGGAGATTGTATTTATATGATTGCGATTGTATGATTGTTATTGTATGATTGTGGTTGTATGTTTGTGATTGTATTATTGTGATTGTATGGTTGTGATTGTATGGTTGTGATTGTATGGTTGTAATTGTATGATTGCGATTGTATTATTGTGATTGTATTATTGTGCTTCTATGATTGTGATTGTATGATTGTGATTGTATGATTGTGATTGTATGATTGTTATTGTATGATTGTGATTGTATTATTGTGATTGTATTATTGTGCTTCTATGATTGTGATTGTATGATTGTGATTGTATGATTGTGATTGTATGATTGTGATCGTATGATTGTGATAGTATGATTCTATTTGATGATTGTGATTGTATGATTGTGACTGTATTATTGTGATTTTATGATTGTGTATGGGAGAATGTAAATGTATTATTGCTACTTTGTGGGTGTGAATGTATTATTGTGATTGTGAGTTTATGATTCTGAGATGGTAATTGTATGATTGCGATTGTATGATCGTGATGGTATGATTGTTTTTGTATGATTGTGATTTTATGATTGTAATTGTATGATTGTAATTTTATGATTGCGATGGTATGATTGTAATTGTATGATTGTTTTTGTATGATTGCGATTGTATGATTGTAATTGTATGATTGTAATTGTATGATTGTTATTGTATTATTGTGATTGAATTATTGTGCTTTTATGATTGTGATTGTATGATTGCGAAGGTATGATTGTGATTGTATGATTGTATTTGAATGATTGTGATTATATGATTGTGACTGTATTATTGTGATTTTATGATTGTGTATGAGAGATTGTTAATGAATGATTGCTATTTTATGGGTGTGATTGTATTATTGTGATTGTATGAGTGTGATTGTATGATTGTGACCGTATGAGTGTGATTGTATGATTGTGATAGTATGATTGTTATTGTATTATTCTGATTGTATGATTGTGATTGTATGATTGTGATTGTATCAATGTTTTTAGGAGATTGTATTTATATGATTGCGATTGTATGATCATGATTTTATGATTGTGATTGTATGATTGTGATTGTATGATTGTGATTGTATGATTGTGATTGTATGATTGTGATTGTATGATTGTGATTGTATGATTGTGATTGTATGATTGTGATTGTATGATTGTGATTGTATGATTGTGATTGTATGATTGTGATTGTATGATTGTGATTGTATGATTGTGATTGTACGATTGCGACTGTATGAATGCGATTGTGTGATTGTGATTGTATTGTTGTGAATGTATGATTGTGATTGTATTATTGCCTTTGGGAGATTGTATTTATATGATTGCGATTGTATGATTGTTATTGTATGATTGTGATTGTATGATTGTGATTGTATGATTGCGATTGTATGATTGTGATTGTATGTTTCTGATTGTATGATTGTGATTGTATGATTGTGATTGTGTGATTGTGATTCTATGATTTTAATTGCAAGGTTGTGATCGTATGACAGTGATTGTATGATTGTGATTGTACGATTGTGATTGTACGATTGTGATTGTACGATTGTGATTGTACGATTGTGATTGTACGATTGTGATTGTACGATTGTGATTGTACGATTGTGATTGTACGATTGTGATTGTACGATTGTGATTGTACGATTGTGATTGTACGATTGTGATTGTACGATTGTGATTGTACGATTGTGATTGTATGAGTGTGATTGTATGATTGTGACCGTATGAGTGTGATTGTATGATTGTGATAGTATTATTGTGATTGTATGATTGTGATTGTATGATTGTGATTGTATGATTGTGATTGTAGGACTGTGACAGTATGCTTCTCATTGTATGATTGTGATTGTATTATTGTGATTGTATGATTGTGATTGTGTGATTGTGATTCTGAGATTTTAATTGCAAGGTTGTGATCGTATGACAGTGATTGTATGATTGTGATTGTAGGATTGTGATTGTACGATTGTGATTGTACGATTGTGATTGTACGATTGTGATTGTACGATTGTGATTGTACGATTGTGATTGTACGATTGTTAATGTACGATTGTGATTGTACGATTGTGATTGTACGATTGTGATTGTACGATTGTGATTGTATCATTGTGATTGTATCAATGTTTTTTGGAGATTGTATTTATATGATTGCGATTGTATGATTGTTATTGTATGATTGTGGTTGTATGTTTGTGATTGTATTATTGTGATTGTATGGTTGTGATTGTATGGTTGTGATTGTATGGTTGTGATTGTATGGTTGTAATTGTATGATTGCGATTGTATTATTGTGATTGTATTATTGTGCTTCTATGATTGTGATTGTATGATTGTGATTGTATGATTGTGATTGTATGATTGTTATTGTATGATTGTGATTGTATTATTGTGATTGTATTATTGTGCTTCTATGATTGTGATTGTATGATTGTGATTGTATGATTGTGATTGTATGATTGTGATCGTATGATTGTGATAGTATGATTCTATTTGATGATTGTGATTGTATGATTGTGACTGTATTATTGTGATTTTATGATTGTGTATGGGAGAATGTAAATGTATTATTGCTACTTTGTGGGTGTGAATGTATTATTGTGATTGTGAGTTTATGATTCTGAGATGGTAATTGTATGATTGCGATTGTATGATCGTGATGGTATGATTGTTTTTGTATGATTGTGATTTTATGATTGTAATTGTATGATTGTAATTTTATGATTGCGATGGTATGATTGTAATTGTATGATTGTTTTTGTATGATTGCGATTGTATGATTGTAATTGTATGATTGTAATTGTATGATTGTTATTGTATTATTGTGATTGAATTATTGTGCTTTTATGATTGTGATTGTATGATTGCGAAGGTATGATTGTGATTGTATGATTGTATTTGAATGATTGTGATTATATGATTGTGACTGTATTATTGTGATTTTATGATTGTGTATGAGAGATTGTTAATGAATGATTGCTATGTTATGGGTGTGATTGTATTATTGTGATTGTGAGTTTGTGATTCTGAGATTGTAATTGTATGACTGCCATTGCATGATCGTGATGGTATGATTGTTTTTGTACGATTGTGATTTTACGATTGTAATTGTATGATTGTGGTCGTATGACTGTGATTGTATGATTGTGATTGTATGATTGTGATTGTATGATTGTGATTGTATGATTGTTTTTGGGAGATTGTATTTATATGATTAGGATTGTATGATTGTGATTGAATGATTGTGACTGTAATTGTGATTGTATGATTGTAATTGTATGATTGTGGTAGTATGACTTTGATTGTATGATTGTGACTGTATTATTGTGATTGTATGATTGTGATTGTATGATTGTGATTGTATGATTGTGATTGTATGATTGTGACTGTATTATTGTGATTGTATGGTTGTGATCGTATCACTGTTTTTGGGAGATTGTATTTATATGATTGCGATTGTATGATGGTGATTGAATGATTGTGATTGTATGATTGTGATTGTATGATTGTGATTGTATGAGTGCGATTGTATGATTGCGATTTTATGATTGTGATTGTATGATTGTTGTTGTACGAATGCCATTGTATGATTGTGATTGTATGATTGTGATTGTATGATTGTGATTGTAGGACTGTGACAGTATGTTTCTGATTGTATGATTGTGATTGTATGATTGTGATTGTATGATTGCGATTGTATGATTGTGATTGTATGATTGTTTTTGGGAGATTGTATTTATATGATTGCGATTGTATGATTGTGATTGAATGATTGTGACTGTAATTGTGATTGTATGATTGTAATTGTATGACTGTGGTAGTATGACTGTGATTGTATGATTGTGACTGTATTATTGTGATTGTATGATTGTAATTGTATGATTGTGATTGTATGATTGTGATTGTATCAATGTTTTTAGGAGATTGTATTTATATGATTGCGATTGTATGATCGTGATTTTATGATTGTGATTGTATGATTGTGATTGTATGATTGTGATTGTATGATTGTGATTGTATGATTGTGATTGTATGATTGTGATTGTATGATTGTGATTGTATGATTGTGATTGTATGATTGTGATTGTATGATTGTGATTGTATGATTGTGATTGTATGATTGTGATTGTATGATTGTGATTGTATGATTGTGATTGTACGATTGCGACTGTATGAATGCGATTGTGTGATTGTGATTGTATTGTTGTGAATGTATGATTGTGATTGTATTATTGCCTTTGGGAGATTGTATTTATATGATTGCGATTGTATGATTGTGATTGTATGATTGTGATTGTATGATTGCGATTGTATGATTGTGATTGTATGTTTCTGATTGTATGATTGTGATTGTATGATTGTGATTGTGTGATTGTGATTCTATGATTTTAATTGCAAGGTTGTGATCGTATGACGGTGATTGTATGATTGTGATTGTATGATTGTTATTGTATGATTGTGATTGTATTATTGTGATTGTATTATTGTGCTTCTATGATTGTGATTGTATGATTGTGATTGTATGATTGTGATTGTATGATTGTGATCGTATGATTGTGATAGTATGATTCTATTTGATGATTGTGATTGTATGATTGTGACTGTATTATTGTGATTTTATGATTGTGTATGGGAGAATGTAAATGTATTATTGCTACTTTGTGGGTGTGAATGTATTATTGTGATTGTGAGTTTATGATTCTGAGATGGTAATTGTATGATTGCGACTGTATGATCGTGATGGTATGATTGTTTTTGTATGATTGTGATTTTATGATTGTAATTGTATGATTGTAATTTTATGATTGCGATGGTATGATTGTAATTGTATGATTGTTTTTGTATGATTGCGATTGTATGATTGTAATTGTATGATTGTAATTGTATGATTGTTATTGTATTATTGTGATTGAATTATTGTGCTTTTATGATTGTGATTGTATGATTGCGAAGGTATGATTGTGATTGTATGATTGTATTTGAATGATTGTGATTATATGATTGTGACTGTATTATTGTGATTTTATGATTGTGTATGAGAGATTGTTAATGAATGATTACTATTTTATGGGTGTGATTGTATTATTGTGATTGTATGAGTGTGATTGTATGATTGTGACCGTATGAGTGTGATTGTATGATTGTGATAGTATGATTGTTATTGTATTATTCTGATTGTATGATTGTGATTGTATGATTGTGATTGTATGATTGTGATTGTATCAATGTTTTTTGGAGATTGTATTTATATGATTGCGATTGTATGATTGTTATTGTATGATTGTGATTGTATGTTTGTGATTGTATTATTGTGATTGTATGGTTGTAATTGTATGATTGCGATTGTATGATCGTGATTGTATGATTGTGATTGTATGAGTGTGATTGTATGATTGTGATAGTATGATTGTGATTGTATGATTGTGATTGTATGAGTGCGATTGTATGATTCTGACTGTATGAGTGTGATTGTATGATTGTGACAGTATGATTGTGATTGTATGATTGTAATTGTATCAATGTTTTTAGGAGATTGTATTTATATGATTGCGATTGTATGACTGTTATTGTATGATTGTGATTGTATGTTTGTGATTGTATTATTGTGATTGTATTATTGTGCTTCTATGATTGTGATTGTATGATTGTGATTGTATGATTGTGATTGTATGATTGTTATTGTAAGACTGTGATTGTATTACTGTGATTGTATTATTGTGCTTCTATGATTGTGATTGTATGATTGTGATTGTATGATTGTGATTGTATGATTGTGATCGTATGATTGTGATAGTATGATTCTATTTGATGATTGTGATTGTATGATTGTGACTGTATTATTGTGATTTTATGATTGTGTATGGGAGAATGTAAATGTATTATTGCTACTTTGTGGGTGTGAATGTATTATTGTGATTGTGAGTTTATGATTCTGAGATGGTAATTGTATGATTGCGATTGTATGATCGTGATGGTATGGTTGTTTTTGTATGATTGTGATTTTATGATTGTAATTGTATGATTGCAATTTTATGATTGCGATGGTATGATTGTAATTGTATGATTGTTTTTGTATGATTGCGATTGTATGATTGTAATTGTATGATTGTAATTGTATGATTGTTATTGTATTATTGTGATTGAATTATTGTGCTTTTATGATTGTGATTGTATGATTGCGAAGGTATGATTGTGATTGTATGATTGTATTTGAATGATTGTGATTATATGATTGTGACTGTATTATTGTGATTTTATGATTGTGTATGAGAGATTGTTAATGAATGATTGCTATTTTATGGGTGTGATTGTATTATTGTGATTGTGAGTTTGTGATTCTGAGATTGTAATTGTATGACTGCCATTGCATGATCGTGATGGTATGATTGTTTTTGTACGATTGTGATTTTACGATTGTAATTGTATGATTGTGGTCGTATGACTGTGATTGTATGATTGTGATTGTATGATTGTGATTGTATGATTGTGATTGTATGATTGTTTTTGGGAGATTGTATTTATATGATTAGGATTGTATGATTGTGATTGAATGATTGTGACTGTAATTGTGATTGTATGATTGTAATTGTATGATTGTGGTAGTATGACTTTGATTGTATTATTGTGACTGTATTATTGTGATTGTATGATTGTGATTGTATGATTGTGATTGTATGATTGTGACTGTATTATTGTGATTGTATGGTTGTGATCGTATCACTGTTTTTGGGAGATTGTATTTATATGATTGCGATTGTATGATGGTGATTGAATGATTGTGATTGTATGATTGTGATTGTATGATTGTGATTGTATGAGTGCGATTGTATGATTGTGATTGTAGGACTGTGACAGTATGTTTCTGATTGTATGATTGTGATTGTATGATTGTGATTGTATGATTGTGATTGTGTGATTGTGATTCTGAGATTTTAATTGCAAGGTTCTGATCGTATGACAGTGATTGTATGATTGTGATTGTATGATGGTGATTGAATGATTGTGATTGTATGATTGTGATTGTATGATTGTGATTGTATGAGTGCGATTGTATGATTGCGATTTTATGATTGTGATTGTATGATTGTTGTTGTACGAATGCCATTGTATGATTGTGATTGTATGATTGTGATTGTATGATTGTGATTGTAGGACTGTGACAGTATGTTTCTGATTGTATGATTGTGATTGTATGATTGTGATTGTATGATTGTGATTGTGTGATTGTGATTCTGAGATTTTAATTGCAAGGTTCTGATCGTATGACAGTGATTGTATGATTGTGATTGTATGATTGTGATTGTACGATTGTGATTGTACGATTGTGATTGTACGATTGTGATTGTACGATTGTGATTGTACGATTGTGATTGTACGATTGTGATTGTACGATTGTGATTGTACGATTGTGATTGTACGATTGTGATTGTACGATTGTGATTGTACGATTGTGATTGTACGATTGTGATTGTACGATTGTGATTGTATGAGTGTGATTGTATGATTGTGACCGTATGAGTGTGATTGTATGATTGTGATAGTATTATTGTGATTGTATGATTGTGATTGTATGATTGTGATTGTATGATTGTGATTGTAGGACTGGGACAGTATGCTTCTGATTGTATGATTGTGATTGTATGATTGTGATTGTATGATTGTGATTGTATGATTGCGATTGTATGATTGTGATTGTATGATTGTTTTTGGGAGATTGTATTTATATGATTGCGATTGTATGATTGTGATTGAATGATTGTGACTGTAATTGTGATTGTATGATTGTAATTGTATGACTGTGGTAGTATGACTGTGATTGTATGATTGTGACTGTATTATTGTGATTGTATGATTGTAATTGTATGATTGTGATTGTATGATTGTGATTGTATCAATGTTTTTAGGAGATTGTATTTATATGATTGCGATTGTATGATCGTGATTTTATGATTGTGATTGTATGATTGTGATTGTATGATTGTGATTGTATGATTGTGAGTGTATGATTGTGATTGTATGATTGTGATTGTATGATTGTGATTGTATGATTGTGATTGTATGATTGTGATTGTATGATTGTGATTGTACGATTGCGACTGTATGAATGCGATTGTGTGATTGTGATTGTATTGTTGTGAATGTATGATTGTGATTGTATTATTGCCTTTGGGAGATTGTATTTATATGATTGCGATTGTATGATTGTGATTGTATGATTGTGATTGTATGATTGCGATTGTATGATTGTGATTGTATGTTTCTGATTGTATGATTGTGATTGTATGATTGTGATTGTGTGATTGTGATTCTATGATTTTAATTGCAAGGTTGTGATCGTATGACAGTGATTGTATGATTGTGATTGTACGATTGTGATTGTACGATTGTGATTGTACGATTGTGATTGTACGATTGTGATTGTACGATTGTGATTGTACGATTGTGATTGTACGATTGTGATTGTACGATTGTTAATGTACGATTGTGATTGTACGATTGTGATTGTACGATTGTGATTGTACGATTGTGATTGTACGATTGTGACTGTATGATTGTGATTGTATCAATGTTTTTTGGAGATTGTATTTATATGATTGCGATTGTATGATTGTTATTGTATGATTGTGGTTGTATGTTTGTGATTGTATTATTGTGATTGTATGGTTGTGATTGTATGGTTGTGATTGTATGGTTGTAATTGTATGATTGCGATTGTATTATTGTGATTGCATTATTGTGCTTCTATGATTGTGATTGTATGATTGTGATTGTATGATTGTGATTGTATGATTGTTATTGTATGATTGTGATTGTATTATTGTGATTGTATTATTGTGCTTCTATGATTGTGATTGTATGATTGTGATTGTATGATTGTGATTGTATGATTGTGATCGTATGATTGTGATAGTATGATTCTATTTGATGATTGTGATTGTATGATTGTGACTGTATTATTGTGATTTTATGATTGTGTATGGGAGAATGTAAATGTATTATTGCTACTTTGTGGGTGTGAATGTATTATTGTGATTGTGAGTTTATGATTCTGAGATGGTAATTGTATGATTGCGATTGTATGATCGTGATGGTATGGTTGTTTTTGTATGATTGTGATTTTATGATTGTAATTGTATGATTGTAATTTTATGATTGCGATGGTATAATTGTAATTGTATGATTGTTTTTGTATGATTGCGATTGTATGATTGTAATTGTATGATTGTAATTGTATGATTGTTATTGTATTATTGTGATTGAATTATTGTGCTTTTATGATTGTGATTGTATGATTGCGAAGGTATGATTGTGATTGTATGATTGTATTTGAATGATTGTGATTATATGATTGTGACTGTATTATTGTGATTTTATGATTGCGTATGAGAGATTGTTAATGAATGATTGCTATTTTATGGGTGTGATTGTATTATTGTGATTGTGAGTTTGTGATTCTGAGATTGTAATTGTATGACTGCCATTGCATGATCGTGATGGTATGATTGTTTTTGTACGATTGTGATTTTACGATTGTAATTGTATGATTGTGGTCGTATGACTGTGATTGTATGATTGTGATTGTATGATTGTGATTGTATGATTGTGATTGTATGATTGTTTTTGGGAGATTGTATTTATATGATTAGGATTGTATGATTGTGATTGAATGATTGTGACTGTAATTGTGATTGTATGATTGTAATTGTATGATTGTGGTAGTATGACTTTGATTGTATTATTGTGACTGTATTATTGTGATTGTATGATTGTGATTGTATGATTGTGATTGTATGATTGTGACTGTATTATTGTGATTGTATGGTTGTGATCGTATCACTGTTTTTGGGAGATTGTATTTATATGATTGCGATTGTATGATGGTGATTGAATGATTGTGATTGTATGATTGTGATTGTATGATTGTGATTGTATGAGTGCGATTGTATGATTGCGATTTTATGATTGTGATTGTATGATTGTTGTTGTACGAATGCCATTGTATGATTGTGATTGTATGATTGTGATTGTATGATTGTGATTGTAGGACTGTGACAGTATGTTTCTGATTGTATGATTGTGATTGTATGATTGTGATTGTATGATTGTGATTGTATGATTGTGATTGTGTGATTGTGATTCTGAGATTTTAATTGCAAGGTTGTGATCGTATGACAGTGATTGTATGATTGTGATTGTATGATTGTGATTGTACGATTGTGATTGTACGATTGTGATTGTACGATTGTGATTGTACGATTGTGATTGTACGATTGTGATTGTACGATTGTGATTGTACGATTGTGATTGTACGATTGTGATTGTACGATTGTGATTGTACGATTGTGATTGTACGATTGTGATTGTACGATTGTGATTGTACGATTGTGATTGTACGATTGTGATTGTATGAGTGTGATTGTATGATTGTGACCGTATGAGTGTGATTGTATGATTGTGATAGTATTATTGTGATTGTATGATTGTGATTGTATGATTGTGATTGTATGATTGTGATTGTAGGACTGGGACAGTATGCTTCTGATTGTATGATTGTGATTGTATGATTGTGATTGTATGATTGTGATTGTATGATTGCGATTGTATGATTGTGATTGTATGATTGTTTTTGGGAGATTGTATTTATATGATTGCGATTGTATGATTGTGATTGAATGATTGTGACTGTAATTGTGATTGTATGATTGTAATTGTATGACTGTGGTAGTATGACTGTGATTGTATGATTGTGACTGTATTATTGTGATTGTATGATTGTAATTGTATGATTGTGATTGTATGATTGTGATTGTATCAATGTTTTTAGGAGATTGTATTTATATGATTGCGATTGTATGATCGTGATTTTATGATTGTGATTGTATGATTGTGATTGTATGATTGTGATTGTATGATTGTGATTGTATGATTGTGATTGTATGATTGTGATTGTATGATTGTGATTGTATGATTGTGATTGTATGATTGTGATTGTATGATTGTGATTGTATGATTGTGATTGTGTGATTGTGATTCTGAGATTTTAATTGCAAGGTTGTGATCGTATGACAGTGATTGTACGATTGTGATTGTACGATTGTGATTGTACGATTGTGATTGTACAATTGTGATTGTACGATTGTGATTGTACGATTGTGATTGTACGATTGTGATTGTACGATTGTGATTGTACGATTGTGATTGTACGATTGTGATTGTACGATTGTGATTGTACGATTGTGATTGTATGATTACGATAGTATGATTGTTATTGCATGATTACGACTGCAGGATTGTGCTTGTATGATTCTGATTTTATGAGTGTGATTGTATGATTGCGATAGCATGAATGTTATTGCATGATTGCGATTGCAGGATTGTGATTGTATGATGGTGATTGTATGACTGTGACTGTATAATTGTGATTGTATGATTGTGATAGTATTATTGTGATTGTATGATTGTGATTGTATGATTGTGATTGTATGATTGTGATTGTAGGACTGGGACAGTATGCTTCTGATTGTATGATTGTGATTGTATGATTGTGATTGTATGATTGTGATTGTATGATTGTGATTGTACGATTGCGACTGTATGAATGCGATTGTGTGATTGTGATTGTATTGTTGTGAATGTATGATTGTGATTGTATTATTGCCTTTGGGAGATTGTATTTATATGATTGCGATTGTATGATTGTTATTGTATGATTGTGATTGTATGATTGTGATTGTATGGTTGTGATTGTATGATTGTGACCGTATGAGTGTGATTGTATGATTGTGATAGTATGATTGTTATTGTATTATTGTGATTGTATGATTGTGATTGTATGATTGTGATTGTAGGACTGTGACAGTATGTTTCTGATTGTATGATTGTGATTGTATGATTGTGATTGTATGATTGCGATTGTATGATCCTGATTGTATGATTCTGATTTTATGAGTGTGATTGTATGATTGCGATAGCATGATTGTTATTGCATGATTGCGATTGCAGGATTGTGATTGTATGATGGTGATTGTATGACTGTGACTGTATAATTGTGATTGTATGATTGTGATTGTATGAGTGTGATTGTATGATTGTGATTGTATGACTGCGATTGTATGATTGTGATTGTATGATTGTGATTGTATGATTGTGATTGTATGATTGTGATTGTGTGATTGTGATTCTGAGATTTTAATTGCAAGGTTGTGATCGTATGACAGTGATTGTATGATTGTGATTGTACGATTGTGATTGTACGATTGTGATTGTACGATTGTGATTGTACGAGTGTGATTGTATGATTGTGACCGTATGAGTGTGATTGTATGATTGTGATTGTATGGTTGTGATCGTATGATTGTGATTGTATGGTTGTGATTGTATGATTGTGACTGTATTATTGTGATTGTATGATTGTGATTGTATGATTGTGATTGTGTGATTGTGACTGTAGGATTGTGACAGTATGTTTGTGGTTGTATGATTGTGATTGTATGATTGTGATTGTATGATTGTGATTGTATGATTGTAATTGTATGATTGTGATCGTATGACTGTGATTGTATGATTGTGATTGTATGGTTGTGATCGTATGATTGTGATTGTATGGTTGTGATTGTATGATTGCGACTGTATTATTGTGATTGTATGATTATGATTGTATGATTGTTTTTGGGAGATTGTATTTATATGATTGCGATTGTATGATTGTGATTGAATGATTGTGATTGTATGATTGTGATTGTATGAGTGTGATTGTATGATTGCGATAGTATGATTGTTATTGCATGATTACGATTGCAGGATTGTGCTTGTATGATTGTGATTGTATGATTGTGATCGTATGATTGTGATAGTATGATTCTATTTGATGATTGTGATTGTATGATTGTGACTGTATTATTGTGATTTTATGATTGTGTATGGGAGAATGTAAATGTATTATTGCTACTTTGTGGGTGTGAATGTATTATTGTGATTGTGAGTTTATGATTCTGAGATGGTAATTGTATGATTGCGATTGTATGATCGTGATGGTATGATTGTTTTTGTATGATTGTGATTTTATGATTGTAATTGTATGATTGTAATTTTATGATTGCGATGGTATGATTGTAATTGTATGATTGTTTTTGTATGATTGCGATTGTATGATTGTAATTGTATGATTGTAATTGTATGATTGTTATTGTATTATTGTGATTGAATTATTGTGCTTTTATGATTGTGATTGTATGATTGCGAAGGTATGATTGTGATTGTATGATTGTATTTGAATGATTGTGATGATATGATTGTGACTGTATTATTGTGATTTTATGATTGTGTATGAGAGATTGTTAATGAATGATTGCTATTTTATGGGTGTGATTGTATTATTGTGATTGTATGAGTGTGATTGTATGATTGTGTCCGTATGAGTGTGATTGTATGATTGTAATTGTATCAATGTTTTTAGGAGATTGTATTTATATGATTGCGATTGTATGACTGTTATTGTATGATTGTGATTGTATGTTTGTGATTGTATTATTGTGATTGTATTAATGTGCTTCTATGATTGTGATTGTATGATTGTGATTGTATGATTGTGATTGTATGATTGTTATTGTATGACTGTGATTGTATTATTGTGATTGTATTATTGTGCTTCTATGATTGTGATTGTATGATTGTGATTGTATGATTGTGATTGTATGATTGTGATCGTATGATTGTGATAGTATGATTCCATTTGAAGATTGTGATTGTATGATTGTGACTGTATTATTGTGATTTTATGATTGTGTATGGGAGAATGTAAATGTATTATTGCTACTTTGTGGGTGTGAATGTATTATTGTGATTGTGAGTTTATGATTCTGAGATGGTAATTGTATGATTGCGATTGTATGATCGTGATGGTATGATTGTTTTTGTATGATTGTGATTTTATGATTGTAATTGTATGATTGTAATTTTATGATTGCGATGGTATGATTGTAATTGTATGATTGTTTTTGTATGATTGCGATTGTATGATTGTAATTGTATGATTGTAATTGTATGATTGTTATTGTATTATTGTGATTGAATTATTGTGCTTTTATGATTGTGATTGTATGATTGTTGTTGTATGAATGCCATTGTATGATTGTGATTGTATGATTGTGATTGTATGATTGTGATTGTAGGACTGTGGCAGTATGTTTCTGATTGTATGATTGTGATTGTATGATTGTGATTGTATGATTGTGATTGTGTGATTGTGATTCTGAGATTTTAATTGCAAGGTTGTGATCGTATGACAGTGATTGTATGATTGTGATTGTAGGATTGTGATTGTACGATTGTGATTGTACGATTGTGATTGTACGATTGTGATTGTACGATTGTGATTGTACGATTGTGATTGTACGATTGTGATTGTACGATTGTGATTGTACGATTGTGATTGTACGATTGTGATTGTACGATTGTGATTGTATGATTGCGATTGTATGATTGTGATTGTATGTTTCTGATTGTATGATTGTGATTGTATGATTGTGATTGTGTGATTGTGATTCTATGATTTTAATTGCAAGGTTGTGATCGTATGACAGTGATTGTATGATTGTGATTGTACGATTGTGATTGTACGATTGTGATTGTACGATTGTGATTGTACGATTGTGATTGTATGATTGTGACCGTATGAGTGTGATTGTATGATTGTGATAGTATGATTGTTATTGTATTATTGTGATTGTATGATTGTGATTGTATGATTGTGATTGTAGGACTGTGACAGTATGTTTCTGATTGTATGATTGTGATTGTATGATTGTGATTGTATGATTGCGATTCTATGATCCTGATTGTATGATTCTGATTTTATGAGTGTGATTGTATGATTGCGATAGCATGATTGTTATTGCATGATTGCGATTGCAGGATTGTCATTGTATGATGGTGATTGTATGACTGTGACTGTATAATTGTGATTGTATGTTTGTGATTGTATTATTGTGATTGTATTATTGTGCTTCTATGATTGTGATTGTATGATTGTGATAGTATGATTGCGATTGTATGATCGTGATTGTATGATTGTGATTGTATGTTTGTGATTGTATGATTGTGATTGTATGATTGTGATTGTATTATTGTGATTGTATTATTGTGCTTCTATGATTGTGATTGTATTATTGTGATTTTATGATTGTGTATGAGAGATTGTTAATGAATGATTGCTCTTTTATGGGTGTGATTGTATTATTGTGATTGTGAGTTTGTGATTCTGAGATTGTAATTGTATGACTGCCATTGTATGATCGTGATGGTATGATTGTTTTTGTATGATTGTGATTGTATGATTGTAATTGTATGATTGTGGTCGTATGACTGTGATTGTATGATTGTGATTGTATGATTGTGATTGTATGATTGTGATTGTATGATTGTTTTTGGGAGATTGTATTTGTATGATTGCGATTGTATGATTGTGATTGAATGATTGTGACTGTAATTGTGATTGTATGATTGTAATTGTATGATGGTGGTAGTATGACTGTGATTGTATGATTGTGACTGTATTATTGTGATTGTATGATTGTAATTGTATGATTGTGATTGTATGATTGTGATTGTATCAATGTTTTTAGGAGATTGTATTTATATGATTGCGATTGTATGATCGTGGTTTTATGATTGTGATTGTATGATTGTGATTGTATGATTGTGATTGTATGATTGTGATTGTATGATTGTGATCTTATCACTGTTTTTGGGAGATTGTGTTTATATGATTGCGATTGTATGATGGTGATTGAATGATGGTGATTGAATGATTGTGATTGTATGATTGTGATTGTATGATTGTGATTGTATGAGTGCGATTGTATGATTGCGATTTTATGATTGTCATTGTATGATTGTTGTTGTATGAATGCCATTGTATGATTGTGATTATATGATTGTGATTGTATGATTGTGATTGTAGGACTGTGACAGTATGTTTCTGATTGTATGATTGTGATTGTATGATTGTGATTGTATGATTGTGATTGTGTGATTGTGATTCTGAGATTTTAATTGCAAGGTTGTGATCGTATGACAGTGATTGTATGATTGTGATTGTACGATTGTGATTGTACGATTGTGATTGTACGATTGTGATTGTACGATTGTGATTGTACGATTGTGATTGTACGATTGTGATTGTACGATTGTGATTGTACGATTGTGATTGTACGATTGTGATTGTACGATTGTGATTGTACGATTGTGATTGTACGATTGTGATTGTACGATTGTGATTGTACGATTGTGATTGTACGATTGTGATTGTACGATTGTGATTGTACGATTGTGATTGTACGATTGTGATTGTACGATTGTGATTGTACGATTGTGATTGTACGATTGTGATTGTACGATTGTGATTGTACGATTGTGATTGTACGATTGTGATTGTACGATTGTGATTGTACGAGTGTGATTGTAGGATTGTGACCGTATGAGTGTGATTGTATGATTGTGATTGTATGGTTGTGATCGTATGATTGTGATTGTATGGTTGTGATTGTATGATTGTGACTGTATTATTGTGATTGTATGATTGTGATTGTATGATTGTGATTGTGTGATTGTGACTGTAGGATTGTGACAGTATGTTTGTGGTTGTATGATTGTGATTGTATGATTGTGATTGTATGATTGTGATTGTATGATTGTGATTGTATGATTGTGATTGTATGATTGTGATTGTATGATTGCGATTGTATGATCCTGATTGTATGATTCTGATTTTATGAGTGTGATTGTATGATTGCGATAGCATGATCGTTATTGCATGATTGCGATTGCAGGATTGTGATTGTATGATGGTGATTGTATGACTGTGACTGTATAATTGTGATTGTATGATTGTGATTGTATGAGTGTGATTGTATGATTGTGATTGTATGACTGCGATTGTATGATTGTGATTGTATGATTGTGATTGTATGTTTGTGATTGTATGTTTGTGATTGTATGATTGTGATAGTATGATTGCGACTGCAGGATTGTGCTTGTATGATTTCAACTGTATGATTGTGATTGTATGATTGTGATTGCATGATAGTGATTGTAATTGCGATTGTATGATTGTAATTGTATGACTGTGGTAGGATGACTGTGACTGTATGATAGTGATTGTATGATTGCGACTGTATGATTGGGATTGTATGATTGTGATTGTATCTTTGTGAATGTATGATTGTGATTGTATGTCTGTGATTGTATGATTGTGATTGTATGATTGTGACTGTATTATTGTGATTGTATGATTGTGATCGTATCACTGTTTTTGGGAGATTGTATTTATATGATTGCGATTGTATGATGGTGATTGAAGGATGGTGATTGAATGATTGTGATTGTATGATTGTGATTGTATGATTGTGATTGTATGAGTGCGATTCTATGCTTGCGATTTTATGATTGTCATTGTATGATTGTTGTTGTATGAATGCCATTGTATGATTGTGATTGTATGATTGTGATTGTAGGACTGTGACAGTATGTTTCTGATTGTATGATTGTGATTGTATGATTGTGATTGTACGATTGTGATTGTACGATTGTGATTGTACGATTGTGATTGTACGATTGTGATTGTACGATTGTGATTGTACGATTGTGATTGTACGATTGTGATTGTACGATTGTGATTGTACGATTGTGATTGTACGATTGTGATTGTACGATTGTGATTGTACGATTGTGATTGTACGATTGTGATTGTACGATTGTGATTGTACGATTGTGATTGTACGATTGTGATTGTACGATTGTGATTGTACGAGTGTGATTGTAGGATTGTGACCGTATGAGTGTGATTGTATGATTGTGATTGTATGGTTGTGATCGTATGATTGTGATTGTATGGTTGTGATTGTATGATTGTGACTGTATTATTGTGATTGTATGATTGTGATTGTATGATTGTGATTGTGTGATTGTGACTGTAGGATTGTGACAGTATGTTTGTGGTTGTATGATTGTGATTGTATGATTGTGATTGTATGATTGTGATTGTATGATTGTAATTGTATGATTGTGATCGTATGACTGTGATTGTATGATTGTGATTGTATGGTTGTGATCGTATGATTGTGATTGTATGGTTGTGATTGTATGATTGTGACTGTATTATTGTGATTGTATGATTGTGATTGTATGATTGTTTTTGGGAGATTGTATTTATATGATTGCGATTGTATGATTGTGATTGAATGATTGTGATTGTATGATTGTGATTGTATGAGTGTGATTGTATGATTGCGATAGTATGATTGTTATTGCATGATTACGATTGTAGGATTGTGCTTGTATGATTGTGATTGTATGATTGTGATTGTATGATTGTGATAGTATGATTGCGACAGCAGGATTGTGCTTGTATGATTTCAACTGTATGATTGTGATTGTATGATTGTGATTGCATGATAGTGATTGTAATTGCGATTGTATGATTGTAATTGTATGACTGCGGTAGGATGACTGTGATTGTATGATAGTGATGGTATGATTGCGACTGTATGATTGGGATTGTATGATTGTGATTGTATGATTGTGATTGTATGATTGTGATTGTGTGATTGTGATTCTGAGATTTTAATTGCAAGGTTGCGATCGTATGACAGTGATTGTATGATTGTGATTGTACGATTGTGATTGTACGATTGTGATTGTACGATTGTGATTGTACGATTGTGATTGTACGATTGCGATTGTACGATTGCGATTGTACGATTGCGATTGTACGATTGTGATTGTACGATTGTGATTGTACGATTGTGATTGTACGATTGTGATTGTATGAGTGTGATTGTATGATTGTGACCGTATGAGTGTGATTGTATGATTGTGATAGTATGATTGTTATTGTATTATTCTGATTGCATGATTGTGATTGTATGATTGTGACTGTATCAATGTTTTTTGGAGATTGTATTTATATGATTGCGATTGTATGATTGTTATTGTATGATTGTGATTATATGTTTGTGATTGTATTATTGTGATTGTATGGTTGTAATTGTATGATTGCGATTGTATGATCGTGATTGTATGATTGTGATTGTATGAGTGTGATTGTATGATTGTGATAGTATGATTGTGATTGTATGATTGAGATTGTATCAATGTTTTTGGGAGATTGTATTTATATAGTTGCGATTGTATGATTGTTATTGTATGATTGTGATTGTATGTTTGTGATTGTATTATTGTGATTGTATGGTTGTGATTGTATGGTTGTGATTGTGTGATTGCGATTGTATGATCGTGATTGTATGATTCTGATTTTATGAGTGTGATTGTATGATTGCGATAGCATGATTGTTATTGCATGATTGCGATTGCAGGATTGTGATTGTATGATGGTGATTGTATGACTGTGACTGTATAATTGTGATTGTATGATTGTGATTGTATGAGTGTGATTGTATGATTGTGATTGTATGACTGCGATTGTATGTTTGTGATTGTATTATTGTGATTGTATTATAGTGCTTCTTTGATTGTGATTGTATGATTGTGATTGTATGATTGCGATTGTATGATCGTGATTGTATGATTGTGATTGTATGATTGCGATTGTATGATTGTGATTGTATGATTGTGATTGTATTATTGTGATTGTATTATTGTGCTTCTATGATTGTGATTGTATTATTGTGATTTTATGATTGTGTATGAGAGATTGTTAATGAATGATTGCTCTTTTATTGGTGTGACTGTATTATTGTGATTGTGAGTTTGCGATTCTGAGATTGTAATTGTATGACTGCCATTGTATGATCGTGATGGTATGATTGTTTTTGTATGATTGTGATTGTATGATTGTAATTGTATGATTGTGGTCGTATGACTGTGATTGTATGATTGTGATTGTATGATTGTGATTGTATGATTGTGATTGTATGATTGTGATTGTATGATTGTTTTTGGGAGATTGTATTTATATGATTGCGATTGTATGATTGTGATTGAATGATTGTGACTGTAATTGTGATTGTATGATTGTAATTGTATGACTGTAGTAGTATGACTGTGATTGTATGATTGTGACTGTATTATTGTGATTGTATGATTGTAATTGTATGATTGTGATTGTATCAATGTTTTTAGGAGATTGTATTTATATGATTGCGATTGTATGATCGTGATTTTATGATTGTGATTGTATGATTGTGATTGTATGATTGTGATTGTATGATTGTGATTGTATGATTGTGATTGTATGATTGTGATTGTATGATTGTGATTGTATGATTGTGATTGTATGATTGTCATTGTATGATTGTGATTGTACGATTGCGACTGTATGACTGCGATTGTGTGATTGTGATTGTATTGTTGTGAATGTATGATTGTGATTGTATTATTGCCTTTGGGAGATTGTATTTATATGATTGCGATTGTATGATTGTTATTGTATGATTGTGATTGTGTGATTGTGATTGTATGATTGCGATTGTATGATTGTGATTGCATGTTTCTGATTGTATGATTGTGATTGTATGATTGTGATTGTGTGATTGTGATTCTATGATTTTAATTGCAAGGTTGTGATCGTATGACAGTGATTGTATGATTGTGATTGTACGATTGTGATTGTACGATTGTGATTGTACGATTGTGATTGTACGATTGTGATTGTACGATTGTGATTGTACGATTGTGATTGTATGATTGTGACCGTATGAGTGTGATTGTATGATTGTGATAGTATGATTGTTATTGTATTATTGTGATTGTATGATTGTGATTGTATGATTGTGATTGTAGGACTGTGACAGTATGTTTCTGATTGTATGATTGTGATTGTATGATTGTGATTGTATGATTGCGATTGTATGATCCTGATTGTATGATTCTGATTTTATGAGTGTGATTGTATGATTGCGATAGCATGATCGTTATTGCATGATTGCGATTGCAGGATTGTGATTGTATGATGGTGATTGTATGACTGTGACTGTATAATTGTGATTGTATGATTGTGATTGTATGAGTGTGATTGTATGATTGTGATTGTATGACTGCGATTGTATGATTGTGATTGTATGATTGTGATTGTATGTTTGTGATTGTATGTTTGTGATTGTATGATTGTGATAGTATGATTGCGACTGCAGGATTGTGCTTGTATGATTTCAACTGTATGATTGTGATTGTATGATTGTGATTGCATGATAGTGATTGTAATTGCGATTGTATGATTGTAATTGTATGACTGTGGTAGGATGACTGTGACTGTATGATAGTGATTGTATGATTGCGACTGTATGATTGGGATTGTATGATTGTGATTGTATCTTTGTGAATGTATGATTGTGATTGTATGTCTGTGATTGTATGATTGTGATTGTATGATTGTGACTGTATTATTGTGATTGTATGATTGTTATCGTATCACTGTTTTTGGGAGATTGTATTTATATGATTGCGATTGTATGATGGTGATTGAATGATGGTGATTGAATGATTGTGATTGTATGATTGTGATTGTATGATTGTGATTGTATGAGTGCGATTGTATGCTTGCGATTTTATGATTGTCATTGTATGATTGTTGTTGTATGAATGCCATTGTATGATTGTGATTGTATGATTGTGATTGTAGGACTGTGACAGTATGTTTCTGATTGTATGATTGTGATTGTATGATTGTGATTGTATGATTGTGATTGTGTGATTGTGATTCTGAGATTTTAATTGCAAGGTTGCGATCGTATGACAGTGATTGTATGATTGTGATTGTACGATTGTGATTGTACGCTTGTGATTGTACGATTGTGATTGTACGATTGTGATGGTACGATTGTGATTGTGCGATTGTGATTGTACGATTGTGATTGTACGATTGTGATTGTATGAGTGTGATTGTATGATTGTGACCGTATGAGTGTGATTGTATGATTGTGATAGTATGATTGTTATTGTATTATTGTGATTGTATGATTGTGATTGTATTATTGTGATTGTAGGACTGTAACAGTATGCTTCTGATTGTATGATTGCGATTGTATGATTGTGATTGTATGTTTCTGATTGTATGATTGTGATTGTATGATTGTGATTGTGTGATTGTGATTCTATGATTTTAATTGCAAGGTTGTGATCGTATGACAGTGATTGTATGATTGTGATTGTACGATTGTGATGGTACGATTGTGATTGTACGATTGTGATTGTGCGATTGTGATTGTACGATTGTGATTGTACGATTGTGATTGTACGATTGTGATTGTACGATTGTGATTGTACGATTGTGATTGTATGATTGTGATTGCATCAATGTTTTTTGGAGATTGTATTTATATGATTGCGATTGTATGATTGTTATTGTATGATTGTGGTTGTATGTTTGTGATTGTATTATTGTGATTGTATGGTTGTGATTGTATGGTTGTAATTGTATGATTGCGATTGTATGATCGTGATTGTATGATTGTGATTGTATGAGTGTGATTGTATGATTGCGATAGTATGATTGTTATTGCATGATTACGACTGCAGGATTGTGCTTGTATGATTGTGATTGTATGATTGCGATAGCATGAATGTTATTGCATGATTGCGATTGCAGGATTGTGATTGTATGATGGTGATTGTATGACTGTGACTGTATTATTGTGATTGTATGATTGTGATTGTATGATGGTGATGGTATGATTATGATTCTACGATTGTTTTTGTTTGATTGCGATTGTATGATTGTGATTGTATGATTGTGATTGTATGATTGTGATTGTGTGATTGTGACTGTAGGATTGTGACAGTATGTTTGTGGTTGTATGATTGTGATTGTATGATTGTGATTGTATGATTGTGATTGTATGAGTGCGATTGTATGATTGTGACTGTATGAGTGTGATTGTTTGATTGGGACAGTATGATTGTGATTGTATGATTGTAATTGTATCAATGTTTTTAGGAGATTGTATTTATATGATTGCGATTGTATGACTGTTATTGTATGATTGTGATTGTATGTTTGTGATTGTATTATTGTGATTGTATTATTGTGCTTCTATGATTGTGATTGTATGATTGTGATTGTATGATTGTGATTGTATGATTGTGTTTGTATGATTGTTATTGTATGATTGTGATTGTATTATTGTGATTGTATTATTGTGCTTCTATGATTGTGATTGTATGATTGTGATTGTATGATTGTGATTGTATGATTGTGATCGTATGATTGTGATAGTATGATTCTATTTGATGATTGTGATTGAATGATTGTGACTGTATTATTCTGATTTTATGATTGTGTATGGGAGAATGTAAATGTATTATTGCTACTTTGTGGGTGTGAATGTATTATTGTGATTGTGAGTTTATGATTCTGAGATGGTAATTGTATGATTGCGATTGTATGATCGTGATGGTATGATTGTTTTTGTATGATTGTGTTTTGATGATTGTAATTGTATGATTGTAATTTTATGATTGCGATGGTATGATTGTAATTGTATGATTGTTTTTGTATGATTGCGATTGTATGATTGTAATGGTATGATTGTAATTGTATGATTGTTATTGTATTATTGTGATTGAATTATTGTGCTTTTATGATTGTGATTGTATGATTGCGAAGGTATGATTGTGATTGTATGATTGTATTTGAATGATTGTGATTATATGATTGTGACTGTATTATTGTGATTTTATGATTGTGTATGAGAGATTGTTAATGAATGATTGCTATTTTATGGGTGTGATTGTATTATTGTGATTGTGAGTTTGTGATTCTGAGATTGTAATTGTATGACTGCCATTGCATGATCGTGATGGTATGATTGTTTTTGTACGATTGTGATTTTACGATTGTAATTGTATGATTGTGGTCGTATGACTGTGATTGTACGATTCTGATTGTACGATTGTGATTGTACGATTGTGATTGTATGATTGTGATTGTATCAATGTTTTTTGGAGATTGTATTTATATGATTGCGATTGTATGATTGTTATTGTATGATTGTGGTTGTATGTTTGTGATTGTATTATTGTGATTGTATGGTTGTGATTGTATGGTTGTAATTGTATGATTGCGATTGTATGATCGTGATTGTATGATTGTGATTGTATGAGTGTGATTGTATGATTGCGATAGTATGATTGTTATTGCATGATTACGACTGCAGGATTGTGCTTGTATGATTGTGATTGTATGATTCTGATTTTATGAGTGTGACTGTATGATTGCGATAGCATGAATGTTATTGCATGATTGCGATTGCAGGATTGTGATTGTATGATGGTGATTGTATGACTGTGACTGTATTATTGTGATTGTATGATTGTGATTGTATGATGGTGATGGTATGATTATGATTCTACGATTGTTTTTGTTTGATTGCGATTGTATGATTGTGATTGTATGATTGTGATTGTATGATTGTGATTGTGTGATTGTGACTGTAGGATTGTGACAGTATGTTTGTGGTTGTATGATTGTGATTGTATGATTGTGATTGTATGATTGGGATTGTATGATTGTGATTGTATGAGTGCGATTGTATGATTGTGACTGTATGAGTGTGATTGTATGATTGGGACAGTATGATTGTGATTGTATGATTGTAATTGTATCAATGTTTTTAGGAGATTGTATTTATATGATTGCGATTGTATGACTGTTATTGTATGATTGTGATTGTATGTTTGTGATTGTATTATTGTGATTGTATTATTGTGCTTCTATGATTGTGATTGTATGATTGTGATTGTATGATTGTGTTTGTATGATTGTTATTGTATGATTGTGATTGTATTATTGTGATTGTATTATTGTGCTTCTATGATTGTGATTGTATGATTGTGATTGTATGATTGTGATTGTATGATTGTGATCGTATGATTGTGATAGTATGATTCTGTTTGATGATTGTGATTGTATGATTGTGACTGTATTATTCTGATTTTATGATTGTGTATGGGAGAATGTAAATGTATTATTGCTACTTTGTGGGTGTGAATGTATTATTGTGATTGTGAGTTTATGATTCTGAGATGGTAATTGTATGATTGCGATTGTATGATCGTGATGGTATGATTGTTTTTGTATGATTGTGATTTTATGATTGTAATTGTATGATTGTAATTTTATGATTGCGATGGTATGATTGTAATTGTATGATTGTTTTTGTATGATTGCGATTGTATGATTGTAATTGTATGATTGTAATTGTATGATTGTTATTGTATTATTGTGATTGAATTATTGTGCTTTTATGATTGTGATTGTATGATTGCGAAGGTATGATTGTGATTGTATGATTGTATTTGAATGATTGTGATTATATGATTGTGACTGTATTATTGTGATTTTATGATTGTGTATGAGAGATTGTTAATGAATGATTGCTATTTTATGGGTGTGATTGTATTATTGTGATTGTATGAGTGTGATTGTATGATTGTGACCGTATGAGTGTGATTGTATGATTGTGATAGTATGATTGTTATTGTATTATTCTGATTGTATGATTGTGATTGTATGATTGTGTTTGTATGATTGTGATTGTATCAATGTTTTTTGGAGATTGTATTTATATGATTGCGATTGTATGATTGTTATTGTATGATTGTGATTGTATGTTTGTGATTGTATTATTGTGATTGTATGGTTGTAATTGTATGATTGCGATTGTATGATCGTGATTGTATGATTGTGATTGTATGAGTGTGATTGTATGATTGTGATAGTATGATTGTGATTGTATGATTGTGATTGTATCAGTGTTTTTGGGAGATTGTATTTATATGGTTGCGATTGTATGATTGTTATTGTATGATTGTGATTGTATGTTTGTGATTGTATGGTTGTGATTGTATGGTTGTGATTGTATGATTGCGATTGTATGATCGTGATTGTATGATTCTGATTTTATGAGTGTGATTGTATGATTGCGATAGCATGATTGTTATTGCATGATTGCGATTGCAGGATTGTGATTGTATGATGGTGATTGTATGACTGTGACTGTATAATTGTGATTGTATGATTGTGATTGTATGAGTGTGATTGTATGATTGTGACTGTATGACTGCGATTGTATGATTGTGATTGTATTATTGTGATTGTATTATTGTGCTTCTATGATTGTGATTGTATGATTGTGATTGTATGAGTGCGATTGTATGATTGTGACTGTATGAGTGTGATTGTATGATTGTGACAGTATGATTGTGATTGTATGATTGTAATTGTATCAATGTTTTTAGGAGATTGTATTTATATGATTGCGATTGTATGACTGTTATTGTAAGATTGTGATTGTATGTTTGTGATTGTATTATTGTGATTGTATTATTGTGCTTCTATGATTGTGATTGTATGATTGTGATTGTATGATTGTGATTGTATGATTGTTATTGTATGACTGTGATTGTATTATTGTGATTGTATTATTGTGCTTCTATGATTGTGATTGTATGATTGTGATTGTATGATTGTGATTGTATGATTGTGATCGTATGATTGTGATAGTATGATTCTATTTGATGATTGTGATTGTATGATTGTGACTGTATTATTGTGATTTTATGATTGTGTATGGGAGAATGTAAATGTATTATTGCTACTTTGTGGGTGTGAATGTATTATTGTGATTGTGAGTTTATGATTCTGAGATGGTAATTGTATGATTGCGATTGTATGATCGTGATGGTATGATTGTTTTTGTATGATTGTGATTTTATGATTGTAATTGTATGATTTTAATTTTATGATTGCGATGGTATGATTGTAATTGTATGATTGTTTTTGTATGATTGCGATTGTATGATTGTAATGGTATGATTGTAATTGTATGATTGTTATTGTATTATTGTGATTGAATTATTGTGCTTTTATGATTGTGATTGTATGATTGCGAAGGTATGATTGTGATTGTATGATTGTATTTGAATGATTGTGATTATATGATTGTGACTGTATTATTGTGATTTTATGATTGTGTATGAGAGATTGTTAATGAATGATTGCTATTTTATGGGTGTGATTGTATTATTGTGATTGTATGAGTGTGATTGTACGAGTGCGATTGTATGATTGCGATTTTATGATTGTCATCGTATGATTGTTGTTGTATGAATGCCATTGTATGATTGTGATTGTATGATTGTGATTGTATGATTGTGATTGTAGGACTGTGACAGTATGTTTCTGATTGTATGACTGTGATTGTATGATTGTGATTGTATGATTGTGATTGTATGATTGTGATTGTGTGATTGTGATTCTGAGATTTTAATTGCAAGGTTGCGATCGTATGACAGTGATTGTATGATTGTGATTGTACGATTGTGATTGTACGATTGTGATTGTACGATTGTGATTGTACGATTGTGATTGTACGATTGTGATTGTACGATTGTGATTGTACGATTGTGATTGTACGATTGTGATTGTACGATTGTGATTGTGCGATTGTGATTGTATGAGTGTGATTGTATGATTGTGACCGTATGAGTGCGATTGTATGATTGTGATTGTATGATTGTTATTGTATTATTGTGATTGTATGATTGTGATTGTATGATGGTCATTGTAGGACTGTAACAGTATGCTTCTGATTGTATGATTGTGATTGTATGATTGTGATTGTATGATTGTGATTGTGTGATTGTGATTCTGAGATTTTAATTGCAAGGTTGTGATCGTATGACAGTGATTGTATGATTGTGATTGTATGATTGTGATTGTACGATTGTGATTGTACGATTGTGATTGTACGATTGTGATTGTACGATTGTGATTGTACGATTGTGATTGTACGATTGTGATTGTACGATAGTGATTGTACGATTGTGATTGTACGATTGTGATTGTACGATTGTGACTGTACGATTGCGATTGTACGATTGTGATTGTACGATTGTGATTGTACGATTGTGATTGTACGATTGTGATTGTACGATTGTGATTGTATGATTGTGATTGTATCAATGTTTTTTGGAGATTGTATTTATATGATTGCGATTGTATGATTGTTATTGTATGATTGTGGTTGTATGTTTGTGATTGTATTATTGTGATTGTATGGTTGTGATTGTATGGTTGTAATTGTATGATTGCGATTGTATGATCGTGATTGTATGATTGTGATTGTATGAGTGTGATTGTATGATTGCGATAGTATGATTGTTATTGCATGATTACGACTGCAGGATTGTGCTTGTATGATTGTGATTGTATGATTCTGATTTTATGAGTGTGATTGTATGATTGCGATAGCATGAATGTTATTGCATGATTGCGATTGCAGGATTGTGATTGTATGATGGTGATTGTATGACTGTGACTGTATTATTGTGATTGTATGATTGATATTGTATGATTGTGATTGTATGATTGTGATTGTATGATTGTGATTGTACGATTGCGACTGTATGACTGCGATTGTGTGATTGTGATTGTATTGTTGTGAATGTATGATTGTGATTGTATTATTGCCTTTGGGAGATTCTATTTATATGATTGCGATTGTATGATTGTTATTGTATGATTGTGATTGTATGATTGTGATTGTATGATTGCGATTGTATGATTGTGATTGTATGTTTCTGATTGTATGATTGTGATTGGATGATTGTGATTGTGTGATTGTGACTCTATGATTTTAATTGCAAGGTTGTGATCGTATGACAGTGATTGTATGATTGTGATTGTACGATTGTGATTGTACGATTGTGATTGTACGATTGTGATTGTACGATTGTGATTGTACGATTGTGATTGTACGATTGTGATTGTACGATTGTGATTGTATGATTGTGACCGTATGAGTGTGATTGTATGATTGTGATAGTATGATTGTTATTGTATTATTGTGATTGTATGATTGTGATTGTATGATTGTGATTGTAGGACTGTGACAGTATGTTTCTGATTGTATGATTGTGATTGTATGATTGTGATTGTATGATTGTGATTGTATGATTGTGATTGTATGATTGCGATTGTATGATCCGGATTGTATGATTCTGATTTTATGAGTGTGATTGAATGATTGCGATAGCATGATTGTTATTGCATGATTGCGACTGCAGGATTGTGCTTGTATGATTTCAACTGTATGATTGTGATTGTATGATTGTGATTGCATGATAGTGATTGTAATTGCGATTGTATGATTGTAATTGTATGACTGTGGTAGGATGACTGTGACTGTATGATAGTGATTGTATGATTGCGACTGTATGATTGGGATTGTATGATTGTGATTGTATTTTTGTGAATGTATGATTGTGATTGTATGTCTGTGATTGTATGATTGTGATTGTATGATTGTGACTGTATTATTGTGATTGTATGATTGTGACCGTATCACTGTTTTTGGGAGATTGTATTTATATGATTGCGATTGTATGATGGTGATTGAATGATGGTGATTGAATGATTGTGATTGTATGATTGTGATTGTATGATTGTGATTGTACGAGTGCGATTGTATGATTGCGATTTTATGATTGTCATCGTATGATTGTTGTTGTATGAATGCCATTGTATGATTGTGATTGTATGATTGTGATTGTATGATTGTGATTGTAGGACTGTGACAGTATGTTTCTGATTGTATGATTGTGATTGTATGATTGTGATTGTATGATTGTGATTGTGTGATTGTGATTCTGAGATTTTAATTGCAAGGTTGCGATCGTATGACAGTGATTGTAGGATTGTGATTGTACGATTGTGATTGTACGATTGTGATTGTACGATTGTGATTGTACGATTGTGATTGTACAATTGTGATTGTACGATTGTGATTGTACGATTGTGATTGTACGATTGTGATTGTATGAGTGTGACTGTATGATTGTGACCGTATGAGTGTGATTGTATGATTGTGATTGTATGATTGTGATTCCATCAATGTTTTTTGGAGATTGTATTTATATGATTGCCATTGTATGATTGTTATTGTATGATTGTGGTTGTATGTTTGTGATTGTATTATTGTGATTGTATGGTTGTGATTGTATGGTTGTAATTGTATGATTGCGATTGTATGATCGTGATTGTATGATTGTGATTGTATGAGTGTGATTGTATGATTGCGATAGTATGATTGTTATTGCATGATTACGACTGCAGGATTGTGCTTGTATGATTGTGATTGTATGATTCTGATTTTATGAGTGTGACTGTATGATTGCGATAGCATGAATGTTATTGCATGATTGCGATTGCAGGATTGTGATTGTATGATGGTGATTGCATGACTGTGACTGTATTATTGTGATTGTATGATTGTGATTGTATGATGGTGATGGTATGATTATGATCCTACGATTGTTTTTGTTTGATTGCGATTGTATGATTGTGATTGTATGATTGTGATTGTATGATTGTGATTGTGTGATTGTGACTGTAGGATTGTGACAGTATGTTTGTGGTTGTATGATTGTGATTGTATGATTGTGATTGTATGATTGTGATTGTATGAGTGCGATTGTATGATTGTGACTGTATGAGTGTGATTGTATGATTGGGACAGTATGATTGTGATTGTATGATTGTAATTGTATCAATGTTTTTAGGAGATTGTATTTATATGATTGCGATTGTATGACTGTTATTGTATGATTGTGATTGTATGTTTGTGATTGTATTATTGTGATTGTATTATTGTGCTTCTATGATTGTGATTGTATGATTGTGATTGTATGATTGTGTTTGTATGATTGTTATTGTATGATTGTGATTGTATTATTGTGATTGTATTATTGTGCTTCTATGATTGTGATTGTATGATTGTGATTGTATGATTGTGATTGTATGATTGTGATCGTATGATTGTGATAGTATGATTCTATTTGATGATTGTGATTGTATGATTGTGACTGTATTATTCTGATTTTATGATTGTGTATGGGAGAATGTAAATGTATTATTGCTACTTTGTGGGTGTGAATGTATTATTGTGATTGTGAGTTTATGATTCTGAGATGGTAATTGTATGATTGCGATTGTATGATCGTGATGGTATGATTGTTTTTGTGTGATTGTGATTTTATGATTGTAATTGTATGATTGTAATTTTATGATTGTAATTGTATGATTGTTTTTGTATGATTGCGATTGTATGATTGTAATTGTATGATTGTAATTGTATGATTGTTATTGTATTATTGTGATTGAATTATTGTGCTTTTATGATTGTGATTGTATGATTGCGAAGGTATGATTGTGATTGTATGATTGTATTTGAATGATTGTGATTATATGATTGTGACTGTATTATTGTGATTTTATGATTGTGTATGAGAGATTGTTAATGAATGATTGCTATTTTATGGGTGTGATTGTATTATTGTGATTGTATGAGTGTGATTGTATGATTGTGACCGTATGAGTGTGACTGTATGATTGTGATAGTATGATTGTTATTGTATTATTCTGATTGTATGATTGTGATTGTATGATTGTGATTGTATGATTGTGATTGTATCAATGTTTTTTGGAGATTGTATTTATATGATTGCGATTGTATGATTGTTATTGTATGATTGTGATTGTATGTTTGTGATTGTATTATTGTGATTGTATGGTTGTAATTGTATGATTGCGATTGTATGATCGTGATTGTATGATTGTGATTGTATGAGTGTGATTGTATGATTGTGATAGTATGATTGTGATTGTATGATTGTGATTGTATCAGTGTTTTTGGGAGATTGTATTTATATGGTTGCGATTGTATGATTGTTATTGTATGATTGTGATTGTATGTTTGTGATTGTATTATTGTGATTGTATGGTTGTGATTGTATGGTTGCGATTGTATGATTGCGTTTGTATGATCGTGATTGTATGATTCTGATTTTATGAGTGTGATTGTATGATTGCGATAGCATGATTGTTATTGCATGATTGCGATTGCAGGATTGTGATTGTATGATGGTGATTGTATGACTGTGACTGTATAATTGTGATTGTATGATTGTGATTGTATGAGTGTGATTGTATGATTGTGACTGTATGACTGCGATTGTATGATTGTGATTGTATTATTGTGATTGTATTATTGTGCTTCTATGATTGTGATTGTATGATTGTGATTGTATGAGTGCGATTGTATGATTGTGACTGTATGAGTGTGATTGTATGATTGTGACAGTATGATTGTGATTGTATGATTGTAATTGTATCAATGTTTTTAGGAGATTGTATTTATATGATTGCGATTGTATGACTGTTATTGTATGATTGTGATTGTATGTTTGTGATTGTATTATTGTGATTGTATTATTGTGCTTCTATGATTGTGATTGTATGATTGTGATTGTATGATTGTGATTGTATGGTTGTTATTGTATGACTGTGATTGTATTATTGTGATTGTATTATTGTGCTTCTATGATTGTGATTGTATGATTGTGATTGTATGATTGTGATTGTATGATTGTGATCGTATGATTGTGATAGTATGATTCTATTTGATGATTGTGATTGTATGATTGTGACTGTATTATTGTGATTTTATGATTGTGTATGGGAGAATGTAAATGTATTATTGCTACTTTGTGGGTGTGAATGTATTATTGTGATTGTGAGTTTATGATTCTGAGATGGTAATTGTATGATTGCGATTGTATGATCGTGATGGTATGATTGTTTTTGTATGATTGTGATTTTATGATTGTAATTGTATGATTGTAATTTTATGATTGCGATGGTATGATTGTAATTGTATGATTGTTTTTGTATGATTGCGATTGTATGATTGTAATGGTATGATTGTAATTGTATGATTGTTATTGTATTATTGTGATTGAATTATTGTGCTTTTATGATTGTGATTGTATGATTGCGAAGGTATGATTGTGATTGTATGATTGTATTTGAATGATTGTGATTATATGATTGTGACTGTATTATTGTGATTTTATGATTGTGTATGAGAGATTGTTAATGAATGATTGCTATTTTATGGGTGTGATTGTATTATTGTGATTGTATGAGTGTGATTGTATGATTGTGACCGTATGAGTGTGATTGTATGATTGTGATAGTATGACTGTTATTGTATTATTCTGATTGTATGATTGTGATTGTATGATTGTGATTGTATGATTGTGATTGTATCAATGTATTTTGGAGATTGTATTTATATGATTGCGATTGTATGATTGTTATTGTATGATTGTGATTGTATGTTTGTGATTGTATTATTGTGATTGTATGGTTGTAATTGTATGATTGCGATTGTATGATCGTGATTGTATGATTGTGATTGTATGAGTGTGATTGTATGATTGTGATAGTATGATTGTGATTGTATGATTGTGATTGTATCAGTGTTTTTGGGAGATTGTATTTATATGGTTGCGATTGTATGATTGTTATTGTATGATTGCGATTGTATGTTTGTGATTGTATTATTGTGATTGTATGATTGTAATTGTATGATTGTGGTAGTATGACTTTGATTGTATGATTGTGACTGTATTATTGTGATTGTATGATTGTGATTGTATGATTGTGATTGTATGATTGTGACTGTATTATTGTGATTGTATGGTTGTGATCGTATCACTGTTTTTGGGAGATTGTATTTATATGATTGCGATTGTATGATGGTGATTGAATGATTGTGATTGTATGATTGTGATTGTATGATTGTGATTGTATGAGTGCGATTGTATGATTGCGATTTTATGATTGTGATTGTATGATTGTTGTTGTATGAATGCCATTGTATGATTGTGATTGTATGATTGTGATTGTATGATTGTGATTGTAGGGCTGTGACAGTATGTTTCTGATTGTATGATTGTGATTGTATGATTGTGATTGTATGATTGTGATTGTGTGATTGTGATTCTGAGATTTTAATTGCAAGGTTGTGATCGTATGACAGTGATTGTATGATTGTGATTGTATGATTGTGATTGTACGATTGTGATTGTACGATTGTGATTGTACGATTGTGATTGTACGATTGTGATTGTACGATTGTGATTGTACGATTGTGATTGTACGATTGTGATTGTACGATTGTGATTGTACGATTGTGATTGTACGATTGTGATTGTACGATTGTGATTGTACGATTGTGATTGTATGATTGTGATTGTATCAATGTTTTTTGGAGATTGTATTTATATGATTGCGATTGTATGATTGTTGTTGTATGATTCTGATTTTATGAGTGTGATTGTGTGATTGTGATAGTATGATTGTTATTGCATGATTGCGGTTGCAGAATTGTGTTGGTATGATTGTTCTTGTATGATTGTGATTGTATGTTTGTGATTGTATGGTTGTGATTGTATGGTTGTGATTGTATGATTGCTATTGTATGATTGCGATTGTATGATCGTGATTGTATGATTGTGATTGGATAGTTGTGATTGTGTGATTCTGATTGTATGATTGTGATTGTATGATTGCGATTGTATGATTGTGATTGCATGGTTGTGATTGTACGATTGTGATTGTACGATTGTGATTCTATGATTGTGATTGTGTGACTGTGACTGTATGAGTGTGATTGTATGATTGTGATTGTATGATTGTGATTGTATGATTGTGATTGTATGACTGTGACTGTATGACTGTGACTGTATAATTGTGATTGTATGATTGTGATTGTATGAGTGTGATTGTGTGATTGTGATTGTATGAGTGTGATTGTATGATTGCGATAGTATGATTGTTATTGCATGATTACGATTGCAGGATTGTGCTTGTATGATTGTGATTGTATGATTCTGATTTTATGAGTGTGATTGTATGATTGCGATAGCATGAATGTTATTGCATGATTGCGATTGCAGGATTGTGATTGTATGATGGTGATTGTATGACCGTGACTGTATTATTGTGATTGTATGATTGTGATTGTATGATGGTGATGGTATGATTATGATTGTACGATTGTTTTTGTTTGATTGCGATTGTATGATTGTGGTTGTATGATTGTGATTCTATTATTGAGATTGTATGATTGTGATTGTATGATTGTGATTGAATGACTGCTTTTGAATGATTGTCATTGTAATATTGTGACTGTATGATTGTGATTGTATGATTGTGATTGTATGATTGTGATTTTATGATTGTGATTGTATGATTGTGACGGTATGAGTGTGATTGTATGATTGTGATAGTATGATTGTTATTGCATGATTGCGATTGCAGAATTGTGTTTGTATGACTGTTATTGTATGATTGTGGTTGTATGTTTGTGATTGTATTAATGTGATTGTATGGTTGTGATTGTATGGTTGTGACTGTATGAGTGTGATTGTATGATTGTGATTGTATGACTGTGATTGTATGATTGTGATTGTATGGTTATGTCTGTATTATTGTGGTTGTATGATTGTGATTGTATCAGTGTTTTTGGGAGATTGTATTTATATGATTGCGATTGTATGATTGTGATTGAATGATTGTGATTGTATGATTGTGATTGTATGATTGTGATTGTATGATTGTGATTGTATGAGTGCGATTGTATGATTGCGATTTTATGAGTGTGATTGTATGATTGTTGTTGTATGAATGCCATTGTATGATTGTGATTGTATGATTGTGATTCTATGATTGTGATTGTAGGACTGTGACAGTATGTTTCTAATTGTATGATTGTGATTGTATGATTGTGATTCCATGATTGTGATTGTAGGATTGTGATTGTATGATCGTGGTTGTGTGATTGTGATTCTGAGATTTTAATTGCATGGTTGTGATCGTATGATAGTTATTGTATGATTGTGATTGTATGTTTGTTATTGTATTATTGTGATTGTATGGTTGTGCTTGTATGGTTGTAATTGTATGATTGCGATTGTATGATCGTGATTGTATGATTGTGATTGTATGATTGTGCTTGTATGATTGTGATTGTATGATTGTGATTGTATGATTGTGATTGTATCAATGTTTTTGGGAGATTGTATTCATATGATTGCGATTGTATGATTGTTATTGTATGATTGTGATTGTATGAGTGCGATTGTATGATTGCGATTTTATGATTGTGATTGTATGATTGTTGTTGTATGAATGCCATTGTATGATTGTGATTGTATGATTGTGATTGTATGATTGTGATTGTGTGATTGTGATTGTATGATTGTGATTGTAGGACTGTGACAGTATGTTTGTGATTGTATGATTGTGATTGTATGATTGTGATTGTATGACTGTGATTTTATGATTGTGATTGTATCAGTGTTTTTGGGAGATTGTATTTATATGATTGCGATTCTATGATTGTGATTGAATGATTGTGATTGTATGATTGTGATTGTATGATTGTGATTGTATGAGTGCGATTGTATGATTGCGATTTTAAGATTGTGATTGTATGATTGTGATTGTATGATTGTGATTGTATGATTGTGATTGTATGATTGTGATTGTATGATTGTGATTGTATGATTGTGATTGTAGGACTGTGACAGTATGTTTGTGATTGTATGATTGTGATTGTATGATTGTGATTGTATGATTGTGATTGTGTTATTGTGATTTTATGATTGTGATTGTATGATTGTGACGGTATGAGTGTGATTGTATGATTGTGATAGTATGATTGTTTTTGCATGATTGCGATTGCAGAATTGTGTTTGTATGATTGTTATTGTATGATTGTGATTGTATGATTGTGATTGTATGAGTGCGATTGTATGATTGCGATTTTATGATTGTGATTGTATGATTGTTGTTGTATGATTGTGATTGTATGATTGTTTTTGGGAGATTGTATTTATATGATTGCGAATGTATGATTGTAGTTGTATGATTGTGATTGTGTGATTGTGATTTTATGATTGTGATTGTATGATTGTGACGGTATGAGTGTGATTGTATGATTGTGATAGTATGATTGTTTTTGCATGATTGCGATTGCAGAATTGTGTTTGTATGATTGTTATTGTATGATTGTGGTTGTATGTTTGTGATTGTATTAATGTGATTGTATGGTTGTGATCGTATGGTTGTGATTGTATGATTGTGATTGTATGATTGTGATTGTATGATTGCGATTGTATGATTGTGATTGCATGGTTGTGATTGCACGATTGTGATTGCACGATTGTGATTCTATGATTGTGATTGTATGATTGTGACTGTATGAGTATGATTGTATGATTGTGGTTTTATGGTTGTGACTGTATGACTGTGATTGTATGATTGTGGTCGCATGACTGGGCTTGTTTGATTGTGATTGTATGATTGTGATTGCATGATAGTGGTTGTAATTGCGATTGTATGATTGTAATTGTATGACTGTGGTAGTATGACTGTGATTGTATGATAGTGATTGTATGATTGCGACTGTATGATTGGGATTGTATGATTGTGATTGTCTTTTTGTGAATGTATGATTGTGATTGTATGACTGTGATTGTATGATTGTGATTGTATGGTTGTGTCTGTATTATTGTGATTGTATGATTGTGATTGTATCAGTGTTTTTGGGAGATTGTATTTATATGATTGCGATTGTATGATTGTGATTGAATGATTGTGATTGTATGATTGTGATTGTATGATTGTGATTGTATGATTGTGATTGTATGAGTGCGATTGTATGATTGCGATTTTATGATTGTGATTGTATGATTGTGATTGTAGGACTGTGACAGTATGTTTCTAATTGTATGATTGTGATTGTATGATTGTGATTGTATGATTGTGATTGTAGGATTGTGATTGTATGATTGTGATTGTATCAATGTTTTTGGGAGATTGTATTCATATGATTGCGATTGTATGATTGTGATTGAATGACTGTGATAGTATGATCGTGATTATATGACTGTGATTGTATGATAGTGATTGAATGATTGCGATTGTATGATTGTGATTGAATCACTGCTTTTGAATGTTTGTGATTGTATTACTGTGATTGTATGATTATGATTGTATGACTGTGATTGTATGATTGTGATTGTATGATTGTGACCGTATGAGTGTGATTGTATGATTGTTATTGTATTACTGTGATTGTATGATTGTGATTGTATGATTGTGATTGTATGATTGTGATTGTATGATTGTGATTGTATGATTGAGATTGTATGATTGTGACGGTATGAGTGTGATTGTATGATTGTGATAGTATGATTGTTATTGCATGATTGCGGTTGCAGAATTGTGTTGGTATGATTGTTATTGTATGATTGTGATTGTATGTTTGTGATTGTATGATTGTGATTGTATAGTTGTGATTGTGTGATTCTGATTGTATGATTGTGATTGTATGATTGCGATTGTATGATTGTGATTGCATGGTTGCGATTGTACGATTGTGATTGTACGATTGTGATTCTATGATTGTGATTGTATGATTGTGACTGTATGAGTGTGATTGTATGATTGTGATTGTATGATTGTGATTGTATGATTGTGATTGTATGATTGTGATTGTATGATTGTGATTGTATGATTGTGATTGTATGATTGTGATTTTATGATTGTGACTGTATGTCTGTGATTGTATGATTGTGGTCGCATGACTGGGATTGTATGATTGTGATTGTATGATTGTGATTATATGATTGTGATAGTATGATTGCGACTGCAGGATTGTGTTTGTATGATTGCAATTGTATGATTGTGATTGTATGATTGCGACTGTATGATTGGGATTGTATGATTGTGATTGCATTTTTGTGAATGTATGATTGTGATTGTATGACTGTGATTGTATGATTGTGATTGTATGATTGTGACTGTATTATTGTGATTGTATGATTGTGATTGTATCAGTGTTTTTGGGAGATTGTATTTATATGATTGCGATTGTATGATTGTGATTGAATGATTGTGATTGTATGATTGTGATTGTATGATTGTGATTGTATGAGTGCGATTGTATGATTGCGATTTTATGATTGTGATTGTATGATTGTTGTTGTATGAATGCCATTGTATGATTGTGATTGTATGATTGTGATTGTATGATTGTGATTGTAGGACTGTGACAGTATGTTTCTAATTGTATGATTGCGATTGTATGATTGTGATTGTATGACTGTGATTGTATGATTGTGATTGTAGGATTGTGATTGTATGATTGTGATTGTATGATTGTGATTGTATCAATGTTTTTGGGAGATTGTATTCATATAATTGCGATTGTATGATTGTGATTGAATCACTGCTTTTGAATGTTTGTGATTGTATTACTGTGATTGTATGATTATGATTGTATGACTGTGATTGTATGATTGTGATTGTATGATTGTGACCGTATGAGTGTGATTGTATGATTGTTATTGTATTACTGTGATTGTATGATTGTGATTGTATGATTGTGATTGTATGATTGTGATTGTATGATTGTGATTGTATGATTGAGATTGTATGATTGTGACGGTATGAGTGTGATTGTATGATTGTGATAGTATGATTGTTATTGCATGATTGCGGTTGCAGAATTGTGTTGGTATGATTGTTATTGTATGATTGTGATTGTATGTTTGTGATTGTATGATTGTGATTGTATAGTTGTGATTGTGTGATTCTGATTGTATGATTGTGATTGTATGATTGCGATTGTATGATTGTGATTGCATGGTTGCGATTGTACGATTGTGATTGTACGATTGTGATTCTATGATTGTGATTGTATGATTGTGACTGTATGAGTGTGATTGTATGATTGTGATTGTATGATTGTGATTGTATGATTGTGATTGTATGATTGTGATTGTATGATTGTGATTGTATGATTGTGATTGTATGATTGTGATTTTATGATTGTGACTGTATGTCTGTGATTGTATGATTGTGGTCGCATGACTGGGATTGTATGATTGTGATTGTATGATTGTGATTATATGATTGTGATAGTATGATTGCGACTGCAGGATTGTGTTTGTATGATTGCAGTTGTATGATTGTGATTGTATGATTGCGACTGTATGATTGGGATTGTATGATTGTGATTGCATTTTTGTGAATGTATGATTGTGATTGTATGACTGTGATTGTATGATTGTGATTGTATGATTGTGACTGTATTATTGTGATTGTATGATTGTGATTGTATCAGTGTTTTTGGGAGATTGTATTTATATGATTGCGATTGTATGATTGTGATTGAATGATTGTGATTGTATGATTGTGATTGTATGATTGTGATTGTATGAGTGCGATTGTATGATTGCGATTTTATGATTGTGATTGTATGATTGTTGTTGTATGAATGCCATTGTATGATTGTGATTGTATGATTGTGATTGTATGATTGTGATTGTAGGACTGTGACAGTATGTTTCTAATTGTATGATTGCGATTGTATGATTGTGATTGTATGACTGTGATTGTATGATTGTGATTGTAGGATTGTGATTGTATGATTGTGATTGTATGATTGTGATTGTATCAATGTTTTTGGGAGATTGTATTCATATAATTGCGATTGTATGATTGTGATTGAATGACTGTGATTGTATGATCGTGATTATATGACTGTGATTGTATGATAGTGATTGAATGATTGCGATTGTATGATTGTGATTGAATCACTGCTTTTGAATGTTTGTGATTGTATTACTGTGATTGTATGATTATGATTGTATGACTGTGATTGTATGATTGTGATTGTATGATTGTGACCGTATGAGTGTGATTGTATGATTGTTATTGTATTACTGTGATTGTATGATTGTGATTGTATGATTGTGATTGTATGATTGAGATTGTATGATTGTGACGGTATGAGTGTGATAGTATGATTGTGATAGTATGATTGTTATTGCATGATTGCGGTTGCAGAATTGTGTTGGTATGATTGTTATTGTATGATTGTGATTGTATGTTTGTGATTGTATGATTGTGATTGTATAGTTGTGATTGTGTGATTCTGATTGTATGATTGTGATTGTATGATTGCGATTGTATGATTGTGATTGCATGGTTGTGATTGTACGATTGTGATTGTACGATTGTGATTCTATGATTGTGATTGTATGATTGTGACTGTATGAGTGTGATTGTATGATTGTGATTGTATGATTGTGATTGTATGATTGTGATTGTATGATTGTGATTGTATGATTGTGATTGTATGATTGTGATTGTATGATTGTGATTGTATGATTGTGATTGTATGATTGTGATTGTATGATTGTGATTTTATGATTGTGACTGTATGACTGTGATTGTATGATTGTGGTCGCATGACTGGGATTGTATGATTGTGATTGTATGATTGTGATTGTATGATTGTGATAGTACGATTGCGACTGCAGGATTGTGCTTGTATGATTGCAATTGTATGATTGTGATTGTATGATTGTGATTGCATGATTGTGATTGCATGATTGTGATTGTAATTGCGATTGTATGAATGTAATTGTATGACTGTGGTAGTATGACTCTGATTGTATGATAGTGATTGTATGATTGCGACTGTATGATTGGGATTGTATGATTGTGATTGTGTTTTTGTGAATGTATGATTGTGATAGTATGACTGTGATTTTATGATTGTGATTGTATCAGTGTTTTTGGGAGATTGTATTTATATGATTGCGATTCTATGATTGTGATTGTATGATTGTGATTGTATGTGTGCGATTGTATGATTGCGATTTTATGATTGTGATTGTATGATTGTTGTTGTATGAATGCCATTGTATGATTGTGATTGTATGATTGTGATTGTATGATTGTGATTGTGTGATTCTGATTGTATGATTGTGATTGTAGGACTGTGACAGTATGTTTGTGATTGTATGATTGTGATTGTATGATTGTGATTGTATGATTGTGATTGTAGGTCTGTGACAGTATGTTTGTGATTGTATGATTGTGATTGTATGATTGTGATTGTATGATTGTGATTGTATGATTGTGATTGTATGATTGTGATTGTATGATTGTGATTGTATGATTGTGATTGTGTGATTGTGATTTTATGATTGTGATTGTATGATTGTGACGGTATGAGTGTGATTGTATGATTGTGATAGTATGATTGTTTTTGCATGATTGCGATTGCAGAATTGTGTTTGTATGATTGTTATTGTATGATTGTGGTTGTATGTTTGTGATTGTATTAATGTGATTGTATGGTTGTGATTGTATGGTTGTGATTGTATGGTTGTGATTGTATGATTGCGATTGTATGATCGTGATTGTATGATTGTGATTGTATAGTTGTGATTGTGTGATTGTGATTGTATGATTGTGATTGTATGATTGCGATTGTATGATTGTGATTGCATGGTTGTGATTGCACGATTGTGATTGCACGATTGTGGTTCTATGATTGTGATTGTATGATTGTGACTGTGTGAGTGTGATTGTATGATTGTGATTGTATGACTGTGATTGTATGACTGTGATTGTATGATTGTGATTGTATGATTGTGATTTTATGATTGTGACTGTATGACTGTGATTGTATGATTGTGGTCGCATGACTAGGATTGTATGATTGTGATTGTATGATTGTGATTATATGATTGTGACAGTATGATTGCGACTGCAGGATTGTGTTTGTATGGTTGCAATTGTATGATTGTGGTTGTATGATTGTGATTGCATGGTAGTGATTGTAATTGCGATTGTATGATTGTAATTGTATGACTGTGGTAGTATGACTGTGATTGTATGATAGTGATTGTATGATTGCGACTGTATGATTGGGATTGTATGATTGTGATTGCATTTTTGTGAATGTATGATTGTGATTGTATGACTGTGATTGTATGATTGTGATTGTATGATTGTGACTGTATTATTGTGATTGTATGATTGTGATTGTATCAGTGTTTTTGGGAGACTGTATTTATATGATTGCGATTGTATGATTGTGATTGAATGATTGTGATTGTATGATTGTGATTGTATGATTGTGATTGTATGAGTGCGATTGTATGATTGCGATTTTATGATTGTGATTGTATGATTGTTGTTGTATGAATGCCATTGTATGATTGTGATTGTATGATTGTGATTGTAGGACTGTGACAGTATGTTTCTGATTGTATGATTGTGATTGTATGATTGTGATTGTACGATTGTGATTGTATGATTGTGATTGTATGATTGTGATTGTATGATTGTGATTGTATGAGTGTGATTGTATGATTGTGACTATATGAGTGTGATTGTATGATTGTGATTGTATGATTGTGATTGTATCAATGTTTTTTGGAGATTGTATTTATATGATTGCGATTGTATGATAGTTATTGTATGATTGTGATTTTATGTTTGTTATTGAATTATTGTGATTGTATGGTTGTAACTGTATGATTGCGATTGTATGATCGTGATTGTATGATTGTGATTGTATGATTGTGATTGTATGATTGTGCTTGTATGATTGTGATTGTATGATTGTGATTGTATGATTGTGATTGTATGAGTGTGATTGTATGATTGTGACTATATGAGTGTGATTGTATGATTGTGATTGTATGATTGTGATTATATCAATGTTTTTTGGGGATTGTATTTATATGATTGCGATTGTATGATTGTTATTGTATGATTGTGATTGTATGTTTGTGATTGTATTATTGTGATTGTATGGTTGTGATTGTATGGTTGTAATTGTATGATAGCGATTGTATGATCGTGATTGTATGATTGTGATTGTATGATTGTGCTTGTATGATTGTGACTGTATTATTGTGACTGTATGATTGTGATTGTATCAGTGTTTTTGGGAGATTGTATTTATATGATTGCGATTGTATGATTGTGATTGAATGATTGTGATTGTATGATTGTGATTGTATGATTGTGATTGTATGAGTGCGATTGTATGATTGCGATTTTATGATTGTGATTGTATGATTGTTGTTGTATGAATGCCATTGTATGATTGTGATTGTATGATTGTGATTGTATGATTGTGATTGTAGGACTGTGACAGTATGTTTCTAATTGTATGATTGCGATTGTATGATTGTGATTGTATGATTGTGATTGTATGATTGTGATTGTAGGATTGTGATTGTATGATTGTGATTGTATGATTGTGATTGTATCAATGTTTTTGGGAGATTGTATTCATATAATTGCGATTGTATGATTGTGATTGAATGACTGTGATTGTATGATCGTGATTATATGACTGTGATTGTATGATAGTGATTGAATGATTGCGATTGTATGATTGTGATTGAATCACTGCTTTTGAATGTTTGTGATTGTATTACTGTGATTGTATGATTATGATTGTATGACTGTGATTGTATGATTGTGATTGTATGATTGTGACCGTATGAGTGTGATTGTATGATTGTTATTGTATTACTGTGATTGTATGATTGTGATTGTATGATTGTGATTGTATGATTGAGATTGTATGATTGTGACGGTATGAGTGTGATAGTATGATTGTGATAGTATGATTGTTATTGCATGATTGCGGTTGCAGAATTGTGTTGGTATGATTGTTATTGTATGATTGTGATTGTATGTTTGTGATTGTATGATTGTGATTGTATAGTTGTGATTGTGTGATTATGATTGCATGATTGTGATTGTAATTGCGATTGTATGAATGTAATTGTATGACTGTGGTAGTATGACTCTGATTGTATGATAGTGATTGTATGATTGCGACTGTATGATTGGGATTGTATGATTGTGATTGTGTTTTTGTGAATGTATGATTGTGATAGTATGACTGTGATTTTATGATTGTGATTGTATCAGTGTTTTTGGGAGATTGTATTTATATGATTGCGATTCTATGATTGTGATTGTATGATTGTGATTGTATGTGTGCGATTGTATGATTGCGATTTTATGATTGTGATTGTATGATTGTTGTTGTATGAATGCCATTGTATGATTGTGATTGTATGATTGTGATTGTATGATTGTGATTGTGTGATTCTGATTGTATGATTGTGATTGTAGGACTGTGACAGTATGTTTGTGATTGTATGATTGTGATTGTATGATTGTGATTGTATGATTGTGATTGTATGATTGTGATTGTAGGTCTGTGACAGTATGTTTGTGATTGTATGATTGTGATTGTATGATTGTGATTGTATGATTGTGATTGTATGATTGTGATTGTATGATTGTGATTGTATGATTGTGATTGTATGATTGTGATTGTATGATTGTGATTGTATGATTGTGATTGTGTGATTGTGATTTTATGATTGTGATTGTATGATTGTGACGGTATGAGTGTGATTGTATGATTGTGATAGTATGATTACTTTTGCATGATTGCGATTGCAGAAATGTGTTTGTATGATTGTTATTGTATGATTGTGGTTGTATGTTTGTGATTGTATTAATGTGATTGTATGGTTGTGATTGTATGGTTGTGATTGTATGGTTGTGATTGTATGATTGCGATTGTATGATCGTGATTGTATGATTGTGATTGTATAGTTGTGATTGTGTGATTGTGATTGTATGATTGTGATTGTATGATTGCGATTGTATGATTGTGATTGCATGGTTGTGATTGCACGATTGTGATTGCACGATTGTGGTTCTATGATTGTGATTGTATGATTGTGACTGTGTGAGTGTGATTGTATGATTGTGATTGTATGACTGTGATTGTATGACTGTGATTGTATGATTGTGATTGTATGATTGTGATTTTATGATTGTGACTGTATGACTGTGATTGTATGATTGTGGTCGCATGACTAGGATTGTATGATTGTGATTGTATGATTGTGATTATATGATTGTGACAGTATGATTGCGACTGCAGGATTGTGTTTGTATGGTTGCAATTGTATGATTGTGGTTGTATGATTGTGATTGCATGGTAGTGATTGTAATTGCGATTGTATGATTGTAATTGTATGACTGTGGTAGTATGACTGTGATTGTATGATAGTGATTGTATGATTGCGACTGTATGATTGGGATTGTATGATTGTGATTGCATTTTTGTGAATGTATGATTGTGATTGTATGACTGTGATTGTATGATTGTGATTGTATGATTGTGACTGTATTATTGTGATTGTATGATTGTGATTGTATCAGTGTTTTTGGGAGATTGTATTTATATGATTGCGATTGTATGATTGTGATTGAATGATTGTGATTGTATGATTGTGATTGTATGATTGTGATTGTATGAGTGCGATTGTATGATTGCGATTTTATGATTGTGATTGTATGATTGTTGTTGTATGAATGCCATTGTATGATTGTGATTGTATGATTGTGATTGTAGGACTGTGACAGTATGTTTCTGATTGTATGATTGTGATTGTATGATTGTGATTGTACGATTGTGATTGTATGATTGTGATTGTATGATTGTGATTGTATGATTGTGATTGTATGAGTGTGATTGTATGATTGTGACTATATGAGTGTGATTGTATGATTGTGATTGTATGATTGTGATTGTATCAATGTTTTTTGGAGATTGTATTTATATGATTGCGATTGTATGATAGTTATTGTATGATTGTGATTTTATGTTTGTTATTGAATTATTGTGATTGTATGGTTGTAATTGTATGATTGCGATTGTATGATCGTGATTGTATGATTGTGATTGTATGATTGTGCTTGTATGATTGTGATTGTATGATTGTGATTGTATGATTGTGATTGTATGAGTGTGATTGTATGATTGTGACTATATGAGTGTGATTGTATGATTGTGATTGTATGATTGTGATTATATCAATGTTTTTTGGAGATTGTATTTATATGATTGCGATTGTATGATTGTTATTGTATGATTGTGATTGTATGTTTGTGATTGTATTATTGTGATTGTATGGTTGTGATTGTATGGTTGTAATTGTATGATAGCGATTGTATGATCGTGATTGTATGATTGTGATTGTATGATTGTGCTTGTATGATTGTGATTGTATGATTGTAATTGTATTAATGTTTTTGGGAGATTGTATTCATATGATTGCGATTGTATGATTGTGATTGAATGACTGTGATTGTATGATCGTGATTATATGACTGTGATTGTATGATAGTGATTGAATGATTGCGATTGTGTGATTGTGATTGAATGACTGCTTTTGAATGTTTGTGATTGTATTATTGTGATTGTATGATTATGATTGTATGACTGTGATTGTATGATTGCGATTGTATGATTGTGACCGTATGAGTGTGAGTGTATGATTGTAATAGTATGATTGTTATTGTATTATTGTGATTGTATGATTGTGATTGTATGATTGTGATTGTATGATTGCGATTGTATGATCGTGATTGTATGATTGTGATTGTATGATTGTGATTGTATGATTGTGATAGTATGATTGCGACTGCAGAATTGTACTTGTATGATTGCAATTGTATGATTGTGATTGTATGATTGTGATTGCATGATTGTGATTGCATGATTGTGATTGTAATTGCGATTGTATGAATGTAATTGTATGACTGTGGTAGTGTGACTCTGATTGTATGATAGTGATTGTATGATTGCGACTGTATGATTGGGATTGAATGATTGTGATTGTGTTTTTGTGAATGTATGATTGTGATTGTATGACTGTGATTTTATGATTGTGATTGTATCAGTGCTTTTGGGGGATTGTATTTATATGATTGCGATTCTATGATTGTGATTGAATGATTGTAATTGTATGATTGTGATTGTATGATTGTGATTGTATGAGTGCGATTGTATGATTGCGATTTTATGATTGTGATTGTATGATTGTTGTTGTATGAATGCCATTGTATGATTGTGATTGTATGATTGTGATTGTATGATTGTGATTGTGTGATTGTGATTGTATGATTGTGATTGTATGATTGCGATTTTATGATTGTGATTGCATGGTTGTGATTGTACGATTGTGATTGTACGATTGTGATTCTATGATTGTGATTGTATGATTGTGATTGTATGATTGTGATTGTATGATTGTGATTGTATGATTGTGATTTTATGATTGTGATTGTATGATTGTGATTTTATGATTGTGACTGTATGACTGTGATTGTATGATTGTGGTCGCATGACTGGGATTGTATGATTGTGATTGTATGATTGTGATTGTATGATTGTGATAGTATGATTGCGACTGCAGGATTGTGCTTGTATGATTGCAATTGTATGATTGTGATTGTATGATTGTGATTGCATGGTAGTGATTGTAATTGCGATTGTATGATTGCGACTGTATGATTGGGATTGTATGATTGTGATTGCATTTTTGTGAATGTATGATTGTGATTGTATGACTGTGATTGTATGATTGTGATTGTATGATTGTGATTTTATGATTGTGACTGTATGACTGTGATTGTATGATTGTGGTCGCATGACTAGGATTGTATGATTGTGATTGTATGATTGTGATTATATGATTGTGATAGTATGATTGCGACTGCAGGATTGTGTTTGTATGATTGCAATTGTATGATTGTGATTGTATGATTGTGATTGCATGGTAGTGATTGTAATTGCGATTGTATGATTGCGACTGTATGATTGGGATTGTATGATTGTGATTGCATTTTTGTGAATGTATGATTGTGATTGTATGACTGTGATTGTATGATTGTGATTGTATGATTGTGTCTGTATTATTGTGATTGTATGATTGTGATTGTATCAGTGTTTTTGGGAGATTGTATTTATATGATTGCGATTGTAAGATTGTGATTGAATGATTGTGATTGTATGATTGTGATTGTATGATTGTGATTGTATGAGTGCGATTGTATGATTGCGATTTTATGAGTGTGATTGTATGATTGTTGTTGTATGAATGCCATTGTATGATTGTGATTGTATGATTGTGATTGTAGGACTGTGACAGTATGTTTCTGATTGTATGATTGTGATTGTATGATTGTGATTGTATGATTGTGATTGTATGATGGCGATTGTATGATTGCGATTGTATGATCGTGACTGTATGATTGTGATTGTATAGTTGTGATTGTGTGATTGTGATTGTATGATTGTGATTGTATGATTGCGATGGTATGATTGTGATTGCATGGTTGTGATTGTACGATTGTGATTGTACGATTGTGATTCTATGATTGTGATTGTATGATTGTGGCTGTATGAGTGTGATTGTATGATTGTGATTGTATGATTGTGATTGTATGATTGTGATTGTATGATTGTGATTGTATGATTGTGATTGTAAGATTGTGATTTTATGATTGTGACTGCATGACTGTGATTGTATGATTGTGGTCGCATGACTGGGATTGTATGATTGTGATTGTATGATTGTGATTGTATGATTGTGATTGCATGATTGTGATTGTAATTGCGATTGTATGAATGTAATTGTATGACTGTGGTAGTATGACTCTGATTGTATGACAGTGATTGTATGATTGCGACTGTATGATTGGGATTGTATGATTGTGATTGTGTTTTTGTGAATGTATGATTGTGATTGTATGACTGTGATTTTATGATTGTGATTGTATCAGTGTTTTTGGGAGATTGTATTTATATGATCGCGATTCTATGATTGTGATTGGATGATTGTAATTGTATGATTGTGATTGTATGATTGTGATTGTATGAGTGCGATTGTATGATTGCGATTTTATGATTGTGATTGTATGATTGTTGTTGTATGAATGCCATTGTATGATTGTGATTGTGTGATTGTGATTGTATGATTGTGATTGTGTGATTGTGATTGTATGATTGTGATTGTAGGACTGTGACAGTATGTTTGTGATCGTATGATTGTGATTGTATGATTGTGATTGTATGACTGTGATTTTATGATTGTGATTGTATGATTGTGATTGTGTGATTGTGATTTAATGATTGAGATTGTATGATTGTGATAGTATGATTGTGATTGTATGATTGTGACTGTATTATTGTGATTGTATGATTGTGATTGTATGATTGTGATTGCATGATTGTGATTGCATGATTGTGATTGTAATTGCGATTGTATGAATGTAATTGTATGACTGTGGTAGTATGACTCTGATTGTATGATAGTGATTGTATGATTGCGACTGTATGATTGGGATTGTATGATTGTGATTGTGTTTTTGTGAATGTATGATTGTGATTGTATGACTGTGATTTTATGATTGTGATTGTATCAGTGTTTTTGAGAGATTGTATTTATATGATTGCGATTCTATGATTGTGATTGAATGATTGTAATTATATGATTGTGATTGTATGATTGTGATTGTATGAGTGCGATTGTATGATTGCGATTTTATGATTGTGATTGTATGATTGTTGTTGTATGAATGCCATTGTATGATTGTGATTGTATGATTGTGATTGTATGATTGTGATTGTGTGATTGTGATTGTATGATTGTGATTGTATGATTGCGATTGTATGATTGTGATTGCATGGTTGTGATTGTACGATTGTGATTGTACGATTGTGATTCTATGATTGTGATTATATGATTGTGACTGTATGAGTGTGATTGTATGATTGTGATTGTATGATTGTGATTGTATGATTGTGATTGTATGATTGTGATTGTATGATTGTGATTGTATGATTGTGATTGTATGATTGTGATTGTATGATTGTGATTTTATGATTGTGACTGTATGACTGTGATTGTATGATTGTGGTCGCATGACTGGGATTGTAGGATTGTGATTATATGATTGTGATTGTATGATTGTGATTGTATGATTGTGATTGCATGATTGTGATTGCATGATTGTGATTGTAATTGCGATTGTATGAATGTAATTGTATGACTGTGGTAGTATGACTCTGATTGTATGATAGTGATTGTATGATTGCGACTGTATGATTGGGATTGTATGATTGTGATTGTGTTTTTGTGAATGTATGATTGTGATTGTATGACTGTGATTTTATGATTGTGATTGTATCAATGTTTTTGGGAGATTGTATTTATATGATTGCGATTCTATGATTGTGATTGAATGATTGTAATTGTATGATTGTGATTGTATGGTTGTGATTGTATGAGTGCGATTGTATGATTGCGATTTTATGATTGTGATTGTATGATTGTTGTTGTATGAATGCCATTGTATGCTTGTGAATGTATGATTGTATTGTATGATTGTGATTGTGTGATTGTGATTGTATGATTGTGATTGTAGGACTGTGACAGTATGTTTGTGATTGTATGATTGTGATTGTATGATTGTGATTGTATGATTGTGATTGTAGGTCTGTGACAGTATGTTTGCGATTGCAGAATTGTGTTTGTATGATTGTTATTGTACGATTGTGGTTGTATGTTTGTGATTGTATTAATGTGATTGTATGCTTGTGATTGTATGGTTGTGATTGTATGATTGCAATTGTATGATCGTGATTGTATGATTGTGAGTGTATAGTTGTGATTGTGTGATTGTGATTGTATGATTGTGATTGTATGATTGCGATTGTATGATTGTGATTGCATGGTTGTGATTGCACGATTGTGATTGCACGATTGTGATTCTATGATTGTGATTGTATGATTGTGACTGTATGAGTGTGATTGTATGATTGTGATTGTATGACTGTGATTGTATGACTGTGATTGTATGATTGTGATTGTATGATTGTGATTTTATGATTGTGACTGTATGACTGTGATTGTATGATTGTGGTCGTATGACTAGGATTGTATGATTGTGATTGTATGATTGTGATTATATGATTGTGATAGTATGATTGCGACTGCAGGATTGTGCTTCTATGATTGTGATTGTATGATTGTGATTGTATGATTGTGATTGCATGGTAGTGATTGTAATTGCGATTGTATGATTGTAATTGTATGACTGCGGTAGTATGACTGTGATTGTATGATAGTGATTGTATGATTGCGACTGTATGATTGGGATTGTATGATTGTGATTGCATTTTTGTGAATGTATGATTGTGATTGTATGACTGTGATTGTATGATTGTGATTGTATGATTGTGACTGTATTATTGTGATTGTATGATTGTGATTGTATCAGTGTTTTTGGGAGATTGTATTTATATGATTGCGATTGTAAGATTGTGATTGAATGATTGTGATTGTATGATTGTGATTGTATGATTGTGATTGTATGAGTGCGATTGTATGATTGCGATTTTATGATTGTGATTGTATGATTGTTGTTGTATGAATGCCATTGTATGATTGTGATTGTATGATTGTGATTGTAGGACTGTGACAGTATGTTTCTGATTGTATGATTGTGATTGTATGATTGTGATTGTATGATTGTGATTGTATGATTGTGATTGTATGATTGTGATTGTATGATTGTGATTGTATGATTGTGATTGTATGATTGTGATAGTATGATTGTGATTGTATGATTGTGATTGTATGATTGTGATTGTATGATTGTGATTGTATGATTGTGATTGTATGAGTGTGATTGTATGATTGTGACTATATGAGTGTGATTGTATGATTGTGATTGTATGATTGTGATTATATCAATGTTTTTTGGAGATTGTATTTATATGATTGCGATTGTATGATTGTTATTGTATGATAGTGATTGTATGTTTGTGATTGTATTATTGTGATTGTATGGTTGTGATTGTATGGTTGTAATTGTATGATTGCGATTGTATGATCGTGATTGTATGATTGTGATTGTATGATTGTGATTGTATGATTGTGATTGTATGATTGTGATTGTATGAGTGTGATTGTATGATTGTGACTATATGAGTGTGATTGTATGATTGTGATTGTATGATTGTGATTATATCAATGTTTTTTGGAGATTGTATTTATATGATTGCGATTGTATGATTGTCATTGTATGATTGTGATTGTATGTTTGTGATTGTATTATTGTGATTGTATGTTTGTGATTGTATGGTTGTAATTGTATGATTGCGATTGTATGATCGTGATTGTATGATTGTGATTGTATGATTGTGCTTGTATGATTGTGATTGTATGATTGTAATTGTATCAATGTTTCTGGGAGATTGTATTCATATGATTGCGATTGTATGATTGTGATTGAATGACTGTGATTGTATGATCGTGATTATATGACTGTGATTGTATGATAGTGATTGAATGATTGCGATTGTATGATTGTGATTGAATGACTGCTTTTGAATGTTTGTGATTGTATTATTGTGATTGTATGATTATGATTGTATGACTGTGATTGTATGATTGTGATTGTACGATTGTGACCGTATGAGTGTGAGTGTATGATTGTGATAGTATGATTGTTATTGTATTATTGTGATTGTATGATTGTGATTGTATGATTGTGATTGTATGATTGTGATTGTATGATTGTGATTGTATGATTGTGAATGTATGATTGTGATTGTATTATTGTGATTGTATGATTGTGACGGTATGAGTGTGATTGTATGATTGTGATAGTATGATTGTTATTGCATGATTGCGGTTGCAGAATTGTGTTGGTATGATTGTTATTGTATGATTGTGATTGTATGTTTGTGATTGTATGGTTGTGATTGTATGGTTGTGATTGTATGATGGCGATTGTATGATTGCGATTGTATGATCGTGATTGTATGACTGTGATTGTATGATTGTGATTGTATGATTGTGACTGTATTATTGTGATTGTATGATTGTGATTGTATCAGTGTTTTTGGGAGATTGTATTTATATGATTGCGATTGTATGATTGAGATTGAATGATTGTGATTGTATGATTGTGATTGTATGATTGTGATTGTATGAGTGCGATTGTATGATTGCGATTTTAGGATTGTGATTGTATGATTGTTGATGTATGAATGCCATTGAATGTTTGCGATTGTATGATTGTGATTGAATGACTGCTTTTGAATGTTTGTGATTGTATTATTGTGATTGTATGATTATGGTTGTATGACTGTGATTGTATGATTGTGATTGTATGATTGTGACTGTATTATTGTGATTTTATGATTGTGATTGTATGATTGTTTTTGGGAGATTGTATTTATATGATTGCGAATGTATGATTGTGATTGAATGATTGTGATTGTATGATTGTGATTGTATGATTGTGATTGTATGATGGTGATGGTATGATTATGATTTTACGATTGTTGTTGTTTGATTGCGATTGTATGATTGTGATTGTATGATTGTGATTGTAGGACTGTGACAGTATGTTTCTAATTGTATGATTGTGATTGTATGATTGTGATTGTATCAATGTTTTTTGGAGATTGTATTTATATGATTGCGATTGTATGATAGTTATTGTATGATTGTGATTGTATGTTTGTTATTGTATTATTGTGATTGTATGGTTGTAATTGTATGATTGCGATTGTATGATCGTGATTGCATGATTGTGTATGTATGATTCTGATTGTATGATTGTGATTGCATGATTGTGATTGCATGATTGTGATTGTAATTGCGATTGTATGAATGTAATTGTATGACTGTGGTAGTATGACTCTGATAGTATGATAGTGATTGTATGATTGCGACTGTATGATTGGGATTGTATGATTGTGATTGTGTTTTTGTGAATGTATGATTGTGATTGTATGACTGTGATTTTATGATTGTGATTGTATCAGTGTTTTTGGGAGATTGTATTTATATGATTGCGTTTCTATGATTGTGATTGAATGATTGTAATTGTATGATTGTGATTGTATGATTGTGATTGTATGAGTGCGATTGTATGATTGCGATTTTATGATTGTGATGGTATGATTGTTGTTGTATGAATGCCATTGTATGATTGTGATTGTATGATTGTGATTGTATGATTGTGATTGTAGGACTGTGACAGTATGTTTCTGATTGTATGATTGTGATTGTAATTGCGATTGTATGATTGTAATTGTGTGACTGTGGTGGTATGACTCTGATTGTATGATAGTGATTGTATGATTGCGACTGTATGATTGGGATTGTATGATTGTGATTGTATTTTTGTGAATGTATGATTGTGATTGTATGACTGTGATTGTATGATTGTGATTGTAGGACTGTGATTGTATGTCTGTGATTTTATGATTGTGATTGTATGATTGTGATTGTGTGATTGTGATTTTATGATTGAGATTGTATGATTGTGACGGTATGAGTGTGATTGTATGATTGTGATAGTATGATTGTTTTTGCATGATTGCGATTGCAGAATTGTGCTTGTATGATTGTTATTGTATGATTGTGGTTGTATGTTTGTGATTGTATCAATGTGATTGTATGGTTGTGATTGTATGGTTGTGATTGTATGACTGCGATTGTATGATCGTGATTGTATGATTGTGATTGTATGATTGTGATTATATGATTGTGATAGTATGATTGCGACTGCAGGATTGTGTTTGTATGATTGCAATTGTATGATTGTGATTGTATGATTGTGATTGCATGGTAGTGATTGTAATTGCGATTGTATCATTGTAATTGTATGACTGTGGTAGTATGACTGTGATTGTATGATAGTGATTGTATGATTGCGACTGTATGATTGGGATTGTATGATTGTGATTGCATTTTTGTGAATGTACGATTGTGATTGTACGATTGTGATTGTACGATTGTGATTGTACGATTGTGATTGTACGATTGTGATTGTATGATTGTGATTGTATGATTGTGATAGTATGATTGTGATTGTATGATTGTGATTGTATGATTGTGATTGTATGATTGTGATTGTATGATTGTGATTGTATGAGTGTGATTGTATGATTGTGACCTAATGAGTGTGATTGTATGATTGTGATTGTATGATTGTGATTGTATCAATGTTTTTTGGAGATTGTATTTATATGATTGCGATTGTATGATTGTTATTGTATGATTGTGATTGTATGTTTGTGATTGTATTATTGTGATTGTATAGTTGTGATTGTATGGTTGTAATTGTATGATTGCGATTGTATGATCGTGATTGTATGATTGTGATTGTATGATTGTGCTTGTATGATTGTGATTGTATGATTGTAATTGTATCAATGTTTTTGGGAGATTGTATTCATATGATTGCGATTGTACGATTGTGATTGAATGATTGTGATTTTATGATCGTGATTATATGACTGTGATTGTATGATAGTGATTGAATGATTGCGATTGTATGATTGTGATTGAATGACTGCTTTTGAATGTTTGTGATTGTATTATTGTGATTGTATGATTGTGATTGTATGATTGTGACTGTATTATTGTGATTTTATGATTGTGATTGTATGATTGTTTTTGGGAGATTGTATTTATATGATTGCGAATGTATGATTGTGATTGAATGATTGTGATTGTATGATTGTGATTGTATGATTGTGATTGTATGATTGTGACTGTATGATTGTGATTGTATGATTGCGATACTATGATTGTTATTGCATGATTACGATTGCAGGATTGTGCTTGTATGATTGTGATTGTATGATTGTGATTGTATGATTCTGATGTTATGAGTGTGATTGTATGATTGCGATTGCAGGATTGTGATTGTATGATGGTGATTGTATGACTGTGACTGTATTATTGTGATTGTATGATTGTGATTGTATGATGGTGATGGTATGATTATGATTTTACGATTGTTGTCGTTTGATTGCGATTGTATGCTTGTGATTGTATGATTCTGATTGTAGGACTGTGACAGTATGTTTCTAATTGTATGATTGTGATTGTACGATTGTGATTGTATGATTGTGATTGTACGATTGTGATTGTACGATTGTGATAGTACGATTGTGATTGTATGATTGTGATTGTATGATTGTGATTGTATGATTGTGATAGTATGATTGTTATTGTATTATTGTGATTGTATGATTGTGATTGTATGATTGTGATTGTATGATTGTGATTGTATGATTGTGATAGTATGATTGCGACTGCAGGATTGAGCTTGTATGATTGCAATTGTATGATTGTGATTGTATGATTGTGATTGCATGATTGTGATTGTAATTGCGATTGTATGATTGTAATTGTATGACTGTGGTAGTATGACTCTGATTGTATGATAGTGATTGTATGATTGCGACTGTATGATTGGGATTGTATGATTGTGATTGTATTTTTGTGAATGTATGATTGTGATTGTATGACTGTGATTGTATGATTGTGATTGTATGATTGTGACTGTATTATTGTGATTTTATGATTGTGATTGTACGATTGTGATTGTACGATTGTGATTGTACGATTGTGATTGTAGGATTGTGATTGTATGATTGTGATTGTATGATTGTGATTGTATGATTGTGATTGTATGATTGTGACGGTATGAGTGTGATTGTATGATTGTGATGGTATGATTGTTATTGCATGATTGCGGTTGCAGAATTGTGTTGGTATGATTGTTATTGTATGATTGTGATTGTATGTTTGTGATTGTATGGTTGTGATTGTATGGTTGTGATTGTATGATTGCGATTGTATGATTGCGATTGTATGATCGTGATTGTATGATTGTGATTGTATAGTTGTGATTGTGTGATTGTGATTGTATGATTGTGATTGTATGATTGCGATTGTATGATTGTGATTGCATGGTTGTGATTGTACGATTGTGATTGTACGATTGTGATTTTATGATTGTGACTGTATGACTGTGATTGTATGATTGTGGTCGCATGACTGGGATTGTATGATTGTGATTGTATGATTGTGATTTTATGATTGTGATTGTATGATTGTGACGGTATGAGTGTGATTGTATGATTGTGATTGCATGGTAGTGATTGTAATTGCGATTGTATGATTGTAATTGTATGACTGTGGTAGTATGACTGTGATTGTATGATAGTGATTGTATGATTGCGACTGTATGATTGGGATTGTATGATTGTGATTGCATTTTTGTGAATGTATGATTGTGATTGTATGACTGTGATTGTATGATTGTGATTGTATGATTGTGACTGTATTATTGTGATTTTATGATTGTGATTGTATCAGTGTTTTTGGGAGATTGTATATATATGATTGCGATTGTATGATTGAGATTGAATGATTGTGATTGTATGACTGTGATTGTATGAGTGCGATTGTATGATTGCGATTTTATGATTGTGATTGTATGATTGTTGATGTATGAATGCCATTGTATGATTGTGATTTTATGATTGTGATTGTAGGACTGTGACAGTATGTTTCTGATTGTATGATTGTGATTGCATGATTGTGATTGCATGATTGTGATTGTATGATTGTGATTGTATGATTGTGATTGTATGATTGTGATTGTATGATTGTGATTGTATGATTGTGATAGTATGATTGTGATTGTATGATTGTGATTGTATGATTGTGATTGTATGATTGTGATTGTATGATTGTGATTGTATGAGTGTGATTGTATGATTGTGACCATATGAGTGTGATTGTATGATTGTGATTGTATGATTGTGATTGTATCAATGTTTTTTGGAGATTGTATTTATATGATTGCGTTTGTATGATTGTTATTGTATGATTGTGATTGTATGTTTGTGATTGTATTATTGTGATTGTATAGTTGTGATTGTATGGTTGTAATTGTATGATTGCGATTGTATGATCGTGATTGTATGATTGTGATTGTATGATTGTGCTTGTATGATTGTGATTGTATGATTGTAATTGTATCAATGTTTTTGGGAGATTGTATTCATATGATTGCGATTGTACGATTGTGATTGAATGATTGTGATTGTATGATCGTGATTATATGACTGTGATTGTATGATAGTGATTGAATGATTGCGATTGTATGATTGTGATTGAATGACTGCTTTTGAATGTTTGTGATTGTATTATTGTGATTGTATGATTATGGTTGTATGACTGTGATTGTATGATTGTGATTGTATGCTTGTGACTGTATTATTGTGATTTTATGATTGTGATTGTATGATTGTTTTTGGGAGATTGTATTTATATCATTGCGAATGTATGATTGTGATTGAATGATTGTGATTGTATGATTGTGATTGTATGATAGTGATTGTATGATTGTGACTGTATGATTGTGATTGTATGATTGCGATACTATGATTGTTATTGCATGATTACGATTGCAGGATTGTGCTTGTATGATTGTGATTGTATGATTGTGATTGTATGATTCTGATGTTATGTGTGTGATTGTATGATTGCGATTGCAGGATTGTGATTGTATGATGGTGATTGTATGACTGTGACTGTATTATTGTGATTGTATGATTGTGATTGTATGATGGTGATGGTATGATTATGATTTTACGATTGTTGTTGTTTGATTGCGATTGTATGATTGTGATTGTATGATTGTGATTGTAGGACTGTGACAGTATGTTTCTAATTGTATGATTGTGATTGTATGATTGTGATTGTACGATTGTGATTGTACGATTGTGATTGTACGATTGTGATTGTACGATTGTGATTGTATGATTGTGATTGTATGATTGTGATAGTATGATTGTTATTGTATTATTGTGATTGTATGATTGTGATTGTATGATTGTTATTGTATGATTGCGATTGTATGATCGTGACTGTATGATTGTGATTGTATGATTGTGATTGTATGATTGTGATTGTATGATTGTGATTTTATGATTGTGACTATATGACTGTGATTGTATGATTGTGGTCGCATGACTGGGATTGTATGATTGTGATTGTATGGTTGTGATTGTATGATTGTGATTGTATGATTGTGATTGTATGATTGAGATAGTATGATTGCGACTGCAGGATTGAGCTTGTATGATTGCAATTGTATGATTGTGATTGTATGATTGTGATTGCATGATTGTGATTGTAATTGCGATTGTATGATTGTAATTGTATGACTGTGGTAGTATGACTCTGATTGTATGATAGTGATTGTATGATTGCGACTGTATGGTTGTGATTGTATGATTGCGATACTATGATTGTTATTGCATGATTACGATTGCAGGATTGTGCTCGTACGATTGTGATTGTATGATTGTGATTGTATGATTGTGATTGTATGATTCTGATGTTATGAGTGTGATTGTATGATTGCGATTGCAGGATTGTGATTGTATGATCGTGATTGTATGACTGTGACTGTATTATTGTGATTGTATGATTCTGATTGTATGATGGTGATGGTATGATTATGATTTTACGATTGTTGTTGTTTGATAGCGATTGTATGATTGTGATTGTATGATTGTGATTGTAGGACTGTGACAGTATGTTTCTAATTGTATGATTGTGATTGTATGATTGTGATTGTATCAATGTTTTTTGGAGATTGTATTCATATGATTGCGATTGTATGATAGTTATTGTATGATTGTGATTGTATGTTTGTTATTGTATTATTGTGATTGTATGGTTGTAATTGTATGATTGCGATTGTATGATCGTGATTGTATGATTGTGTATGTATGATTCTGATTGTATGATTGTGATTGCATGATTGTGATTGCATGATTGTGATTGTAATTGCGATTGTATGAATGTAATTGTATGACTGTGGTAGTATGACTCTGATAGTATGATAGTGATTGTATGATTGCGACTGTATGATTGGGATTGTATGATTGTGATTGTGTTTTTGTGAATGTATGATTGTGATTGTATGACTGTGATTTTATGATTGTGATTGTATCAGTGTTTTTGGGAGATTGTATTTATATGATTGCGATTCTATGATTGTGATTGAATGATTGTAATTGTATGATTGTGATTGTATGATTGTGATTGTATGAGTGCGATTGTATGATTGCGATTTTATGATTGTGATTGTATGATTGTTGTTGTATGAATGCCATTGTATGATTGTGATTGTATGATTGTGATTGTATGATTGTGATTGTAGGACTGTGACAGTATGTTTCTGATTGTATGATTGTGATTGCATGATTGTGATTGTAATTGCGATTGTATGATTGTAATTGTGTGACTGTGGTAGTATGACTCTGATTGTATGATAGTGATTGTATGATTGCGACTGTATGATTGGGATTGTATGATTGTGATTGTATTTTTGTGAATGTATGATTGTGATTGTATGACTGTGATTGTATGATTGTGATTGTAGGACTGTGATTGTATGTCTGTGATTTTATGATTGTGATTGTATGATTGTGATTGTGTGATTGTGATTTTATGATTGAGATTGTATGATTGTGACGGTATGAGTGTGATTGTATGATTGTGATAGTATGATTGTTTTTGCATGATTGCGATTGCAGAATTGTGCTTGTATGATTGTGATTGTATAATTGTAATTGTATCAATGTTTTTGGGAGATTGTATTCATATGATTGCGATTGTACGATTGTGATTGAATGATTGTGATTGTATGATCGTGATTATATGACTGTGATTGTATGATAGTGATTGAATGTTTGCGATTGTATGATTGTGATTGAATGACTGCTTTTGAATGTTTGTGATTGTATTATTGTGATTGTATGATTATGGTTGTATGAGTGTGATTGTATGATTGTGATTGTATGATTGTGACTGTATTATTGTGATTTTATGATTGTGATTGTATGATTGTTTTTGGGAGATTGTATTTATATGATTGCGAATGTATGATTGTGATTGAATGATTGTGATTGTATGATTGTGATTGTATGATTGTGATTGTATGATTGTGACTGTATGATTGTGGTTGTATGATTGCGATACTATGATTGTTATTGCATTATTACGATTGCAGGATTGTGCTTGTATGATTGTGATTGTATGATTGTGATTGTATGATTGTGATTGTATGATTCTGATGTTATGAGTGTGATTGTATGATTGCGATTGCAGGATTGTGATTGTATGATGGTGATTGTATGACTGTGACTGTATTATTGTGATTGTATGATTGTGATTGTATGATGGTGATGGTATGATTATGATTTTACGATTGTTGTTGTTTGATTGCGATTGTATGATTGCGATTGTATGATTGTGATTGTAGGACTGTGACAGTATGTTTCTAATTGTATGATTGTGATTGTATGATTGTGATTGTATCAATGTTTTTTGGAGATTGTATTTATATGATTGCGATTGTATGATAGTTATTGTATGATTGTGATTGTATGTTTGTTATTGTATTATTGTGATTGTATGGTTGTAATTATATGATTGCGATTGTATGATCGTGATTGTATGATTGTGTATGTATGATTCTGATTGTATGATTGTGATTGCATGATTGTGATTGCATGATTGTGATTGTAATTGCGATTGTATGAATGTAATTGTATGACTGTGGTAGTATGACTCTGATAGTATGATAGTGATTGTATGATTGCGACTGTATGATTGGGATTGTATGATTGTGATTGTGTTTTTGTGAATGTATGATTGTGATTGTATGACTGTGATTTTATGATTGTGATTGTATCAGTGTTTTTGGGAGATTGTATTTAAATGATTGCGATTCTATGATTGTGATTGAATGATTGTAATTGTATGATTGTGATTGTATGATTGTGATTGTATGAGTGCGATTGTATGATTGCGATTTTATGATTGTGATTGTATGATTGTTGTTGTATGAATGCCATTGTATGATTGTGATTGTATGATTGTGATTGTATGATTGTGATTGTAGGACTGTGACAGTATGTTTCTGATTGTATGATTGTGATTGCATGATTGTGATTGTAATTGCGATTGTATGATTGTAATTGTGTGACTGTGGTAGTATGACTCTGATTGTATGATAGTGATTGTATGATTGCGACTGTATGATTGGGATTGTATGATTGTGATTGTATTTTTGTGAATGTATGATTGTGATTGTATGACTGTGATTGTATGATTGTGATTGTATGATTGTGACTGTATTATTGTGATTTTATGATTGTGATTGTATGATTGTTTTTGGGAGATTGTATTTATATGATTGCGAAGGTATGATTGTGATTAAACGATTGTGATTCTATGATTGTGATTGTATGATTGTGATTTTATGATTGTGACTGTATGACTGTGATTGTATGATTGTGGTCGCATGACTGGGATTGTATGATTGTGATTGTATGATTGTGATTGTATGATTGTGATTGTATGATTGTGACTGTATGATTGTGGTTGTATGATTGCGATACTATGATTGTTATTGCATTATTACGATTGCAGGATTGTGCTTGTATGATTGTGATTGTATGATTGTGATTGTATGATTGTGATTGTATGATTCTGATGTTATGAGTGTGATTGTATGATTGCGATTGCAGGATTGTGATTGTATGATGGTGATTGTATGACTGTGACTGTATTATTGTGATTGTATGATTGTGATTGTATGATGGTGATGGTATGATTATGATTTTACGATTGTTGTTGTTTGATTGCGATTGTATGATTGCGATTGTATGATTGTGATTGTAGGACTGTGACAGCATGTTTCTAATTGTATGATTGTGATTGTATGATTGTGATTGTATCAATGTTTTTTGGAGATTGTATTTATATGATTGCGATTGTATGATAGTTATTGTATGATTGTGATTGTATGTTTGTTATTGTATTATTGTGATTGTATGGTTGTAATTATATGATTGCGATTGTATGATCGTGATTGTATGATTGTGTATGTATGATTCTGATTGTATGATTGTGATTGCATGATTGTGATTGCATGATTGTGATTGTAATTGCGATTGTATGAATGTAATTGTATGACTGTGGTAGTATGACTCTGATAGTATGATAGTGATTGTATGATTGCGACTGTATGATTGGGATTGTAGGACTGTGACAGTATGTTTGTGATTGTATGATTGTGATTGTATGATTGTGATTGTATGATTGTGATAGTATGATTGCGACTGCAGGATTGTGCTTGTATGATTGCAATTGTATGATTGCGACTGTATGATTAGGATTGTATGATTGTGATTGTGTTTTTGTGAATGTATGATTGTGATTGTATGACTGTGAATTTATGATTGTGATTGTATCAGTGTTTTTGGGAGATTGTATTTATATGATCGCGATTCTATGATTGTGATTGGATGATTGTAATTGTATGATTGTGATTGTATGAGTGCGATTGTATGATTGCGATTTTATGATTGTGATTGTATGATTGTTGTTGTATGAATGCCATTGTATGATTGTGATTGTATGATTGTGATTGTATGATTGTGATTGTATGATTGTGATTGTGTGATTGTGATTGTATGATTGTGATTGTAGGACTGTGACAGTATGTTTGTGATTGTATGATTGTGATTGTATGATTGTGATTGTATGATTGTGATTGTATGATTGTGATTGTATGATTGTGATTGTATGACTGTGATTTTATGATTGTGATTGTATCAGTGTTTTTGGGAGATTGTATTTATATGATTGCGATTCTATGATTGTGATTGAATGATTGTGATTGTATGATTGTGATTGTATGATTGTGATTGTATGAGGGCGATTGTATGATTGCGATTTTATGATTGTGATTGTATGATTGTTGTTGTATGAATGCCATTGTATGATTGTGATTGTATGATTGTGATTGTATGATTGTGATTGTATGATTGTGATTGTATGATTGTGATTGTATGATTGTGATTGTATGATTGTGATTGTATGATTGTGACGGTATGAGTGTGATTGTATGATTGTGATAGTATGATTGTTATTGCATGATTGCGGTTGCAGAATTGTGTTGGTATGATTGTTATTGTATGATTGTGATTGTATGTTTGTGATTGTATGGTTGTGATTGTATGGTTGTGATTGTATGATTGCGATTGTATGATTGCGATTGTATGCTTGTGATTGTATGATTGTGATTGTAGGACTGTGACAGTATGTTTCTAATTGTATGATTGTGATTGTATGATTGTGATTGTACGATTGTGATTGTACGATTGTGATAGTACGATTGTGATTGTATGATTGTGATTGTATGATTGTGATTGTATGATTGTGATAGTATGATTGTTATTGTATTATTGTGATTGTATGATTGTGATTGTATGATTGTGATTGTATGATTGTGATTGTATGATTGTGATTGTATGATTGTGATAGTATGATTGCGACTGCAGGATTGAGCTTGTATGATTGCAATTGTATGATTGTGATTGTATGATTGTGATTGCATGATTGTGATTGTAATTGCGATTGTATGATTGTAATTTTATGACTGTGGTAGTATGACTCTGATTGTATGATAGTGATTGTATGATTGCGACTGTATGATTGGGATTGTATGATTGTGATTGTATTTTTGTGAATGTATGATTGTGATTGTATGACTGTGATTGTATGATTGTGATTGTATGATTGTGACTGTATTATTGTGATTTTATGATTGTGATTGTACGATTGTGATTGTACGATTGTGATTGTATGATTGTGATTGTAGGATTGTGATTGTATGATTGTGATTGTATGATTGTGATTGTATGATTGTGATTGTAAGATTGTGACGGTATGAGTGTGATTGTATGATTGTGATGGTATGATTGTTATTGCATGATTGCGGTTGCAGAATTGTGTTGGTATGATTGTTATTGTATGATTGTGATTGTATGTTTGTGATTGTATGGTTGTGATTGTATGGTTGTGATTGTATGATTGCGATTGTATGATTGCGATTGTATGATCGTGATTGTATGATTGTGATTGTATAGTTGTGATTGTGTGATTGTGATTGTATGATTGTGATTGTATGATTGCGATTGTATGATTGTGATTGCATGGTTGTGATTGTACGATTGTGATTGCACGATTGTGATTTTATGATTGTGACTGTATGACTGTGATTGTATGATTGTGGTCGCATGACTGGGATTGTATGATTGTGATTGTATGATTGTGATTGTATGATTGTGATTTTATGATTGTGATTGTATGATTGTGACGGTATGAGTGTGATTGTATGATTGTGATTGCATGGTAGTGATTGTAATTGCGATTGTATGATTGTAATTGTATGACTGTGGTAGTATGACTGTGATTGTATGATTGTGATTGTATGATTGTGATTGTATGATTGTGATTGTATGATTGTGATTGTATGATTGTGATAGTATGATTGTGATTGTATGATTGTGATTGTATGATTGTGATTGTATGATTGTGATTGTATGATTGTGATTGTATGAGTGTGATTGTATGATTGTGACCATATGAGTGTGATTGTATGATTGTGATTGTATGATTGTGATTGTATCAATGTTTTTTGGAGATTGTATTTATATGATTGCGTTTGTATGATTGTTATTGTATGATTGTGATTGTATGATTGTGATTGTATGTTTGTGATTGTATTATTGTGATTGTATAGTTGTGATTGTATGGTTGTAATTGTATGATTGCGATTGTATGATCGTGATTGTATGATTGTGATTGTATGATTGTGCTTGTATGATTGTGATTGTATGATTGTAATTGTATCAATGTTTTTGGGAGATTGTATTCATATGATTGCGATTGTACGATTGTGATTGAATGATTGTGATTGTATGATCGTGATTATATGGCTGTGATTGTATGATAGTGATTGAATGATTGCGATTGTATGATTGTGATTGAATGACTGCTTTTGAATGTTTGTGATTGTATTATTGTGATTGTATGATTATGGTTGTATGACTGTGATTGTATGATTGTGATTGTATGCTTGTGACTGTATTATTGTGATTTTATGATTGTGATTGTATGATTGTTTTTGGGAGATTGTATTTATATGATTGCGAATGTATGATTGTGATTGAATGATTGTGATTGTATGATTGTGATTGTATGATTGTGATTGTATGATTGTGACTGTATGATTGTGATTGTATGATTGCGATACTATGATTGTTATTGCATGATTACGATTGCAGGATTGTGCTTGTATGATTGTGATTGTATGATTGTGATTGTATGATTCTGATGTTATGAGTGTGATTGTATGATTGCGATTGCAGGATTGTGATTGTATGATGGTGATTGTATGACTGTGACTGTATTATTGTGATTGTATGATTGTGATTGTATGATGGTGATGGTATGATTATGATTTTACGATTGTTGTTGTTTGATTGCGATTGTATGATTGTGATTGTATGATTGTGATTGTAGGACTGTGACAGTATGTTTCTAATTGTATGATTGTGATTGTATGATTGTGATTGTACGATTGTGATTGTACGATTGTGATTGTACGATTGTGATTGTACGATTGTGATTGTATGATTGTGATTGTATGATTGTGATAGTATGATTGTTATTGTATTATTGTGATTGTATGATTGTGATTGTATGATTGTGATTGTATGATTGCGATTGTATGATCGTGACTGTATGATTGTGATTGTATGATTGTGATTGTATGATTGTGATTGTATGATTGTGATTGTATGATTGTGATTTTATGATTGTGACTATATGACTGTGATTGTATGATTGTGGTCGCATGACTGGGATTGTATGATTGTGATTGTATGGTTGTGATTGTATGATTGTGATTGTATGATTGTGATTGTATGATTGTGATAGTATGATTGCGACTGCAGGATTGAGCTTGTATGATTGCAATTGTATGATTGTGATTGTATGATTGTGATTGCATGATTGTGATTGTAATTGCGATTGTATGATTGTAATTGTATGACTGTGGTAGTATGACTCTGATTGTATGATAGTGATTGTATGATTGCGACTGTATGATTGTGATTGTATGATTGCGATACTATGATTGTTATTGCATGATTACGATTGCAGGATTGTGCTCGTATGATTGTGATTGTATGATTGTGATTGTACGATTGTGATTGTATGATTCTGATGTTATGAGTGTGATTGTATGATTGCGATTGCAGGATTGTGATTGTATGATCGTGATTGTATGACTGTGACTGTATTATTGTGATTGTATGATTGTGATTGTAGGACTGTGACAGTATGTTTCTGATTGTATGATTGTGATTGCATGATTGTGATTGTAATTGCGATTGTATGATTGTAATTGTGTGACTGTGGTAGTATGACTCTGATTGTATGATAGTGATTGTATGATTGCGACTGTATGATTGGGATTGTATGATTGTGATTGTATTTTTGTGAATGTATGATTGTGATTGTATGACTGTGATTGTATGATTGTGATTGTATGATTGTGACTGTATTATTGTGATTTTATGATTGTGATTGTATGATTGTTTTTGGGAGATTGTATTTATATGATTGCGAATGTATGATTGTGATTGAATGATTGTGATTGTATGATTGTGATTGTATGATAGTGATTGTATGATTGTGATTGTATGATTGCGATACTATGACTGTTATTGCATGATTACGATTGCAGGATTGTGCTTGTATGATTGTGATTGTATGATTGTGATTGTATGATTCTGATGTTATGAGTGTGATTGTATGATGGTGATTGTATGACTGTGACTGTATTATTGTGATTGTATGATTGTGATTGTATGATGGTGATGGTAGGACTGTGACAGTATGTTTCTAATTGTATGATTGTGATTGCATGGTTGTGATTGTACGATTGTGATTAAACGATTGTGATTAAACGATTGTGATTCTATGATTGTGATTGTATGATTGTGATTTTATGATTGTGACTGTATGACTGTGGTCGCATGACTGGGATTGTATGATTGTGATTGTATGATTGTGATAGTATGATTGCGACTGCAGGATTGTGCTTGTATGATTGCAATTGTATGATTGCGACTGTATGATTAGGATTGTATGATTGTGATTGTGTTTTTGTGAATGTATGATTGTGATTGTATGACTGTGAATTTATGATTGTGATTGTATCAGTGTTTTTGGGAGATTGTATTTATATGATCGCGATTCTATGATTGTGATTGGATGATTGTAATTGTATGATTGTGATTGTATGAGTGCGATTGTATGATTGCGATTTTATGATTGTGATTGTATGATTGTTGTTGTATGAATGCCATTGTATGATTGTGATTGTATGATTGTGATTGTATGATTGTGATTGTATGATTGTGATTGTGTGATTGTGATTGTATGATTGTGATTGTAGGACTGTGACAGTATGTTTGTGATTGTATGATTGTGATTGTATGATTGTGATTGTATGATTGTGATTGTATGATTGTGATTGTATGATTGTGATTGTATGACTGTGATTTTATGATTGTGATTGTATCAGTGTTTTTGGGAGATTGTATTTATATGATTGCGATTCTATGATTGTGATTGAATGATTGTGATTGTATGATTGTGATTGTATGATTGTGATTGTATGAGGGCGATTGTATGATTGCGATTTTATGATTGTGATTGTATGATTGTTGTTGTATGAATGCCATTGTATGATTGTGATTGTATGATTGTGATTGTATGATTGTGATTGTATGATTGTGATTGTATGATTGTGACGGTATGAGTGTGATTGTATGATTGTGATAGTATGATTGTTATTGCATGATTGCGGTTGCAGAATTGTGTTGGTATGATTGTTATTGTATGATTGTGATTGTATGTTTGTGATTGTATGGTTGTGATTGTATGGTTGTGATTGTATGATTGCGATTGTATGATTGCGATTGTATGCTTGTGATTGTATGATTGTGATTGTAGGACTGTGACAGTATGTTTCTAATTGTATGATTGTGATTGTATGATTGTGATTGTACGATTGTGATTGTACGATTGTGATAGTACGATTGTGATTGTATGATTGTGATTGTATGATTGTGATAGTATGATTGTTATTGTATTATTGTGATTGTATGATTGTGATTGTATGATTGTGATTGTACGATTGTGATTGTATGATTGTGATTGTAGGATTGTGATTGTATGATTGTGATTGTATGATTGTGATTGTATGATTGTGATTGTATGATTGTGACGGTATGAGTGTGATTGTATGATTGTGATGGTATGATTGTTATTGCATGATTGCGGTTGCAGAATTGTGTTGGTATGATTGTTATTGTATGATTGTGATTGTATGTTTGTGATTGTATGGTTGTGATTGTATGGTTGTGATTGTATGATTGCGATTGTATGATTGCGATTGTATGATCGTGATTGTATGATTGTGATTGTATAGTTGTGATTGTGTGATTGTGATTGTATGATTGTGATTGTATGATTGCGATTGTATGATTGTGATTGCATGGTTGTGATTGTACGATTGTGATTGTACGATTGTGATTTTATGATTGTGACTGTATGACTGTGATTGTATGATTGTGGTCGCATGACTGGGATTGTATGATTGTGATTGTATGATTGTGATTGTATGATTGTGATTTTATGATTGTGATTGTATGATTGTGACGGTATGAGTGTGATTGTATGATTGTGATTGCATGGTAGTGATTGTAATTGCGATTGTATGATTGTAATTGTATGACTGTGGTAGTATGACTGTGATTGTATGATTGTGATTGTATGATTGTGATTGTATGATTGTGATTGTATGATTGTGATTGTATGATTGTGATAGTATGATTGTGATTGTATGATTGTGATAGTATGATTGTGATTGTATGATTGTGATTGTATGATTGTGATTGTATCAATGTTTTTTGGAGATTGTATTTATATGATTGCGTTTGTATGATTGTTATTGTATGATTGTGATTGTATGTTTGTGATTGTATTATTGTGATTGTATAGTTGTGATTGTATGGTTGTAATTGTATGATTGCGATTGTATGATCGTGATTGTATGATTGTGATTGTATGATTGTGCTTGTATGATTGTGATTGTATGATTGTAATTGTATCAATGTTTTTGGGAGATTGTATTCATATGATTGCGATTGTACGATTGTGATTGAATGATTGTGATTGTATGATCGTGATTATATGACTGTGATTGTATGATAGTGATTGAATGATTGCGATTGTATGATTGCGATTGAATGACTGCTTTTGAATGTTTGTGATTGTATTATTGTGATTGTATGATTATGGTTGTATGACTGTGATTGTATGATTGTGATTGTATGCTTGTGACTGTATTATTGTGATTTTATGATTGTGATTGTATGATTGTTTTTGGGAGATTGTATTTATATGATTGCGAATGTATGATTGTGATTGAATGATTGTGATTGTATGATTGTGATTGTATGATTGTGATTGTATGATTGTGACTGTATGATTGTGATTGTATGATTGCGATACTATGATTGTTATTGCATGATTACGATTGCAGGATTGTGCTTGTATGATTGTGATTGTATGATTGTGATTGTATGATTCTGATGTTATGAGTGTGATTGTATGATTGCGATTGCAGGATTGTGATTGTATGATGGTGATTGTATGACTGTGACTGTATTATTGTGATTGTATGATTGTGATTGTATGATGGTGATGGTATGATTATGATTTTACGATTGTTGTTGTTTGATTGCGATTGTATGATTGTGATTGTATGATTGTGATTGTAGGACTGTGACAGTATGTTTCTAATTGTATGATTGTGATTGTATGATTGTGATTGTACGATTGTGATTGTACGATTGTGATTGTACGATTGTGATTGTACGATTGTGATTGTATGATTGTGATTGTATGATTGTGATAGTATGATTGTTATTGTATTATTGTGATTGTATGATTGTGATTGTATGATTGTGATTGTATGATTGTGATTGTATGATTGCGATTGTATGATCGTGACCGTATGATTGTGATTGTATGATTGTGATTGTATGATTGTGATTGTATGATTGTGATTGTATGATTGTGATTTTATGATTGTGACTATATGACTGTGATTGTATGATTGTGGTCGCATGACTGGGATTGTATGATTGTGATTGTATGGTTGTGATTGTATGGTTGTGATTGTATGATTGTGATTGTATGCTTGTGACTGTATTATTGTGATTTTATGATTGTGATTGTATGATTGTTTTTGGGAGATTGTATTTATATGATTGCGAATGTATGATTGTGATTGAATGATTGTGATTGTATGATTGTGATTGTATGATTGTGATTGTATGATTGTGATTGTATCAATGTTTTTTGGAGATTGTATTTATATGATTGCGTTTGTATGATTGTTATTGTATGATTGTGATTGTATGATTGTGATTGTATGTTTGTGATTGTATTATTGTGATTGTATAGTTGTGATTGTATGGTTGTAATTGTATGATTGCGATTGTATGATCGTGATTGTATGATTGTGATTGTATGATTGTGCTTGTATGATTGTGATTGTATGATTGTAATTGTATCAATGTTTTTGGGAGATTGTATTCATATGATTGCGATTGTACGATTGTGATTGAATGATTGTGATTGTATGATCGTGATTATATGACTGTGATTGTATGATAGTGATTGAATGATTGCGATTGTATGATTGTGATTGAATGACTGCTTTTGAATGTTTGTGATTGTATTATTGTGATTGTATGATTATGGTTGTATGACTGTGATTGTATGATTGTGATTGTATGCTTGTGACTGTATTATTGTGATTTTATGATTGTGATTGTATGATTGTTTTTGGGAGATTGTATTTATATGATTGCGAATGTATGATTGTGATTGAATGATTGTGATTGTATGATTGTGATTGTATGATTGTGATTGTATGATTGTGACTGTATGATTGTGATTGTATGATTGCGATACTATGATTGTTATTGCATGATTACGATTGCAGGATTGTGCTTGTATGATTGTGATTGTATGATTGTGATTGTATGATTCTGATGTTATGAGTGTGATTGTATGATTGCGATTGCAGGATTGTGATTGTATGATGGTGATTGTATGACTGTGACTGTATTATTGTGATTGTATGATTGTGATTGTATGATGGTGATGGTATGATTATGATTTTACGATTGTTGTTGTTTGATTGCGATTGTATGATTGTGATTGTATGATTGTGATTGTAGGACTGTGACAGTATGTTTCTAATTGTATGATTGTGATTGTATGATTGTGATTGTACGATTGTGATTGTACGATTGTGATTGTACGATTGTGATTGTACGATTGTGATTGTATGATTGTGATTGTATGATTGTGATAGTATGATTGTTATTGTATTATTGTGATTGTATGATTGTGATTGTATGATTGTGATTGTATGATTGCGATTGTATGATCGTGACTGTATGATTGTGATTGTATGATTGTGATTGTATGATTGTGATTGTATGATTGTGATTGTATGATTGTGATTTTATGATTGTGACTATATGACTGTGATTGTATGATTGTGGTCGCATGACTGGGATTGTATGAATGTGATTGTATGGTTGTGATTGTATGATTGTGATTGTATGATTGTGATTGTATGATTGTGATAGTATGATTGCGACTGCAGGATTGAGCTTGTATGATTGCAATTGTATGATTGTGATTGTATGATTGTGATTGCATGATTGTGATTGTAATTGCGATTGTATGATTGTAATTGTATGACTGTGGTAGTATGACTCTGATTGTATGATAGTGATTGTATGATTGCGACTGTATGATTGTGATTGTATGATTGCGATACTATGATTGTTATTGCATGATTACGATTGCAGGATTGTGCTCGTATGATTGTGATTGTATGATTGTGATTGTACGATTGTGATTGTATGATTCTGATGTTATGAGTGTGATTGTATGATTGCGATTGCAGGATTGTGATTGTATGATCGTGATTGTATGACTGTGACTGTATTATTGTGATTGTATGATTGTGATTGTAGGACTGTGACAGTATGTTTCTGATTGTATGATTGTGATTGCATGATTGTGATTGTAATTGCGATTGTATGATTGTAATTGTGTGACTGTGGTAGTATGACTCTGATTGTATGATAGTGATTGTATGATTGCGACTGTATGATTGGGATTGTATGATTGTGATTGTATTTTTGTGAATGTATGATTGTGATTGTATGACTGTGATTGTATGATTGTGATTGTATGATTGTGACTGTATTATTGTGATTTTATGATTGTGATTGTATGATTGTTTTTGGGAGATTGTATTTATATGATTGCGAATGTATGATTGTGATTGAATGATTGTGATTGTATGATTGTGATTGTATGATAGTGATTGTATGATTGTGATTGTATGATTGCGATACTATGACTGTTATTGCATGATTACGATTGCAGGATTGTGCTTGTATGATTGTGATTGTATGATTGTGATTGTATGATTCTGATGTTATGAGTGTGATTGTATGATGGTGATTGTATGACTGTGACTGTATTATTGTGATTGTATGATTGTGATTGTATGATGGTGATGGTAGGACTGTGACAGTATGTTTCTAATTGTATGATTGTGATTGCATGGTTGTGATTGTACGATTGTGATTAAACGATTGTGATTAAACGATTGTGATTCTATGATTGTGATTGTATGATTGTGATTTTATGATTGTGACTGTATGACTGTGATTGTATGATTGTGGTCGCATGACTGGGATTGTATGATTGTGATTGTATGATTGTGATAGTATGATTGCGACTGCAGGATTGTGCTTGTATGATTGCAATTGTATGATTGCGACTGTATGATTAGGATTGTATGATTGTGATTGTGTTTTTGTGAATGTATGATTGTGATTGTATGACTGTGAATTTATGATTGTGATTGTATCAGTGTTTTTGGGAGATTGTATTTATATGATCGCGATTCTATGATTGTGATTGGATGATTGTAATTGTATGATTGTGATTGTATGAGTGCGATTGTATGATTGCGATTTTATGATTGTGATTGTATGATTGTTGTTGTATGAATGCCATTGTATGATTGTGATTGTATGATTGTGATTGTATGATTGTGATTGTATGATTGTGATTGTGTGATTGTGATTGTATGATTGTGATTGTAGGACTGTGACAGTATGTTTGTGATTGTATGATTGTGATTGTATGATTGTGATTGTATGATTGTGATTGTATGATTGTGATTGTATGATTGTGATTGTATGACTGTGATTTTATGATTGTGATTGTATCAGTGTTTTTGGGAGATTGTATTTATATGATTGCGATTCTATGATTGTGATTGAATGATTGTGATTGTATGATTGTGATTGTATGATTGTGATTGTATGAGGGCGATTGTATGATTGCGATTTTATGATTGTGATTGTATGATTGTTGTTGTATGAATGCCATTGTATGATTGTGATTGTATGATTGTGATTGTATGATTGTGATTGTATGATTGTGATTGTATGATTGTGACGGTATGAGTGTGATTGTATGATTGTGATAGTATGATTGTTATTGCATGATTGCGGTTGCAGAATTGTGTTGGTATGATTGTTATTGTATGATTGTGATTGTATGTTTGTGATTGTATGGTTGTGATTGTATGGTTGTGATTGTATGATTGCGATTGTATGATTGCGATTGTATGCTTGTGATTGTATGATTGTGATTGTAGGACTGTGACAGTATGTTTCTAATTGTATGATTGTGATTGTATGATTGTGATTGTACGATTGTGATTGTACGATTGTGATAGTACGATTGTGATTGTATGATTGTGATTGTATGATTGTGATTGTATGATTGTGATTGTATGATTGTGATAGTATGATTGTTATTGTATTATTGTGATTGTATGATTGTGATTGTATGATTGTGATTGTATGATTGTGATTGTATGATTGTGATAGTATGATTGCGACTGCAGGATTGAGCTTGTATGATTGCAATTGTATGATTGTGATTGTATGATTGTGATTGCATGATTGTGATTGTAATTGCGATTGTATGATTGTAATTTTATGACTGTGGTAGTATGACTCTGATTGTATGATAGTGATTGTATGATTGCGACTGTATGATTGGGATTGTATGATTGTGATTGTATTTTTGTGAATGTATGATTGTGGTTGTATGACTGTGATTGTATGATTGTGATTGTATGATTGTGACTGTATTATTGTGATTTTATGATTGTGATTGTACGATTGTGATTGTACGATTGTGATTGTATGATTGTGATTGTAGGATTGTGATTGTATGATTGTGATTGTATGATTGTGATTGTATGATTGTGATTGTATGATTGTGACGGTATGAGTGTGATTGTATGATTGTGATGGTATGATTGTTATTGCATGATTGCGGTTGCAGAATTGTGTTGGTATGATTGTTATTGTATGATTGTGATTGTATGTTTGTGATTGTATGGTTGTGATTGTACGGTTGTGATTGTATGATTGCGATTGTATGATTGCGATTGTATGATCGTGATTGTATGATTGTGATTGTATAGTTGTGATTGTGTGATTGTGATTGTATGATTGTGATTGTATGATTGTGATTGTATGATTGCGATTGTATGATTGTGATTGCATGGTTGTGATTGTACGATTGTGATTGTACGATTGTGATTTTATGATTGTGACTGTATGACTGTGATTGTATGATTGTGGTCGCATGACTGGGATTGTATGATTGTGATTGTATGATTGTGATTGTATGATTGTGATTTTATGATTGTGATTGTATGATTGTGACGGTATGAGTGTGATTGTATGATTGTGATTGCATGGTAGTGATTGTAATTGCGATTGTATGATTGTAATTGTATGACTGTGGTAGTATGACTGTGATTGTATGATTGTGATTGTATGATTGTGATTGTATGATTGTGATTGTATGATTGTGATGGTATGATTGTTATTGCATGATTGCGGTTGCAGAATTGTGTTGGTATGATTGTTATTGTATGATTGTGATTGTATGTTTGTGATTGTATGGTTGTGATTGTATGGTTGTGATTGTATGATTGCGATTGTATGATTGCGATTGTATGATCGTGATTGTATGATTGTGATTGTATAGTTGTGATTGTGTGATTGTGATTGTATGATTGTGATTGTATGATTGCGATTGTATGATTGTGATTGCATGGTTGTGATTGTACGATTGTGATTGTACGATTGTGATTTTATGATTGTGACTGTATGACTGTGATTGTATGATTGTGGTCGCATGACTGGGATTGTATGATTGTGATTGTATGATTGTGATTGTATGATTGTGATTTTATGATTGTGATTGTATGATTGTGACGGTATGAGTGTGATTGTATGATTGTGATTGCATGGTAGTGATTGTAATTGCGATTGTATGATTGTAATTGTATGACTGTGGTAGTATGACTGTGATTGTATGATTGTGATTGTATGATTGTGATTGTATGATTGTGATTGTATGATTGTGATTGTATGATTGTGATAGTATGATTGTGATTGTATGATTGTGATAGTATGATTGTGATTGTATGATTGTGATTGTATGATTGTGATTGTATCAATGTTTTTTGGAGATTGTATTTATATGATTGCGTTTGTATGATTGTTATTGTATGATTGTGATTGTATGTTTGTGATTGTATTATTGTGATTGTATAGTTGTGATTGTATGGTTGTAATTGTATGATTGCGATTGTATGATCGTGATTGTATGATTGTGATTGTATGATTGTGCTTGTATGATTGTGATTGTATGATTGTAATTGTATCAATGTTTTTGGGAGATTGTATTCATATGATTGCGATTGTACGATTGTGATTGAATGATTGTGATTGTATGATCGTGATTATATGACTGTGATTGTATGATAGTGATTGAATGATTGCGATTGTATGATTGCGATTGAATGACTGCTTTTGAATGTTTGTGATTGTATTATTGTGATTGTATGATTATGGTTGTATGACTGTGATTGTATGATTGTGATTGTATGCTTGTGACTGTATTATTGTGATTTTATGATTGTGATTGTATGATTGTTTTTGGGAGATTGTATTTATATGATTGCGAATGTATGATTGTGATTGAATGATTGTGATTGTATGATTGTGATTGTATGATTGTGATTGTATGATTGTGACTGTATGATTGTGATTGTATGATTGCGACACTATGATTGTTATTGCATGATTACGATTGCAGGATTGTGCTTGTATGATTGTGATTGTATGATTGTGATTGTATGATTCTGATGTTATGAGTGTGATTGTATGATTGCGATTGCAGGATTGTGATTGTATGATGGTGATTGTATGACTGTGACTGTATTATTGTGATTGTATGATTGTGATTGTATGATGGTGATGGTATGATTATGATTTTACGATTGTTGTTGTTTGATTGCGATTGTATGATTGTGATTGTATGATTGTGATTGTAGGACTGTGACAGTATGTTTCTAATTGTATGATTGTGATTGTATGATTGTGATTGTACGATTGTGATTGTACGATTGTGATTGTACGATTGTGATTGTACGATTGTGATTGTATGATTGTGATTGTATGATTGTGATAGTATGATTGTTATTGTATTATTGTGATTGTATGATTGTGATTGTATGATTGTGATTGTATGATTGCGATTGTATGATCGTGACCGTATGATTGTGATTGTATGATTGTGATTGTATGATTGTGATTGTATGATTGTGATTGTATGATTGTGATTTTATGATTGTGACTATATGACTGTGATTGTATGATTGTGGTCGCATGACTGGGATTGTATGATTGTGATTGTATGGTTGTGATTGTATGGTTGTGATTGTATGATTGTGATTGTATGATTGTGATAGTATGATTGCGACTGCAGGATTGAGCTTGTATGATTGCAATTGTATGATTGTGATTGTATGATTGTGATTGCATGATTGTGATTGTAATTGCGATTGTATGATTGTAATTGTATGACTGTGGTAGTATGACTCTGATTGTATGATAGTGATTGTATGATTGCGACTGTATGATTGTGATTGTATGATTGCGATACTATGATTGTTATTGCATGATTACGATTGCAGGATTGTGCTCGTATGATTGTGATTGTATGATTGTGATTGTACGATTGTGATTGTATGATTCTGATGTTATGAGTGTGATTGTATGATTGCGATTGCAGGATTGTGATTGTATGATCGTGATTGTATGACTGTGACTGTATTATTGTGATTGTATGATTGTGATTGTATGATGGTGATGGTATGATTATGATTTTACGATTGTTGTTGTTTGATTGCGATTGTATGATTGTGATTGTATGATTGTGATTGTAGGACTGTGACAGTATGTTTCTAATTGTATGATTGTGATTGTATGATTGTGATTGTATCAATGTTTTTTGGAGATTGTATTTATATGATTGCGATTGTATGATAGTTATTGTATGATTGTGATTGTATGTTTGTTATTGTATTATTGTGATTGTATGGTTGTAATTGTATGATTGCGATTGTATGATCGTGATTGTATGATTGTGTATGTATGATTCTGATTGTATGATTGTGATTGCATGATTGTGATTGCATGATTGTGATTGTAATTGCGATTGTATGAATGTAATTGTATGACTGTGGTAGTATGACTCTGATAGTATGATAGTGATTGTATGATTGCGACCGTATGATTGGGATTGTATGATTGTGATTGTGTTTTTGTGAATGTATGATTGTGATTGTATGACTGTGATTTTATGATTGTGATTGTATCAGTGTTTTTGGGAGATTGTATTTATATGATTGCGATTCTATGATTGTGATTGAATGATTGTAATTGTATGATTGTGATTGTATGATTGTGATTGTATGAGTGCGATTGTATGATTGCGATTTTATGATTGTGATTGTATGATTGTTGTTGTATGAATGCCATTGTATGATTGTGATTGTATGATTGTGATTGTATGATTGTGATTGTATCATTGTGATTGTAGGACTGTGACAGTATGTTTCTGATTGTATGATTGTGATTGCATGATTGTGATTGTAATTGCGATTGTATGATTGTAATTGTGTGACTGTGGTAGTATGACTCTGATTGTATGATAGTGATTGTATGATTGCGACTGTATGATTGGGATTGTATGATTGTGATTGTATTTTTGTGAATGTATGATTGTGATTGTATGACTGTGATTGTATGATTGTGATTGTAGGACTGTGATTGTATGTCTGTGATTTTATGATTGTGATTGTATGATTGTGATTGTGTGATTGTGATTTTATGATTGAGATTGTATGATTGTGACGGTATGAGTGTGATTGTATGATTGTGATAGTATGATTGTTTTTGCATGATTGCGATTGCAGAATTGTGCTTGTATGATTGTTATTGTATGATTGTGGTTGTATGTTTGTGATTGTATCAATGTGATTGTATGGTTGTGATTGTATGGTTGTGATTGTATGATTGCGATTGTATGATCGTGATTGTATGATTGTGATTGTATGATTGTGATTATATGATTGTGATAGTATGATTGCGACTGCAGGATTGTGTTTGTATGATTGCAATTGTATGATTGTGATTGTATGATTGTGATTGCATGGTAGTGATTGTAATTGCGATTGTATGATTGTAATTGTATGACTGTGGTAGTATGACTGTGATTGTATGATAGTGATTGTATGATTGCGACTGTATGATTGGGATAGTATGATTGTGATTGCATTTTTGTGAATGTATGATTGTGATTGTATGACTGTGATTGTATGATTGTGATTGTATGATTGTGACTGTATTATTGTGATTGTATGATTGTGATTGTATCAGTGTTTTTGGGAGATTGTATTTATATGATTGCGATTGTATGATTGAGATTGAATGATTGTGATTGTATGATTGTGATTGTATGATTGCGATTGTATGAGTGCGATTGTATGATTGCGATTTTATGATTGTGATTGTATGATTGTTGATGTATGAATGCCATTGTATGATTGTGATTGTATGATTGTGATTGTATGATTGTGATTGTAGGACTGTGACAGTATGTTTCTGATTGTATGATTGTGATTGCATGATTGTGATTGTATGATTGTGATTGTATGATTGTGACTGTATTATTGTGATTTTATGATTGTGATTGTACGATTGTGATTGTACGATTGTGATTGTATGATTGTGATTGTAGGATTGTGATTGTATGATTGTGATTGTATGATTGTGATTGTATGATTGTGATTGTATGATTGTGACGGTATGAGTGTGATTGTATGATTGTGATTGTATGATTGCGATTGTATGATCGTGATTGTATGATTGTGATTGTATAGTTGTGATTGTGTGATTGTGATTGTATGATTGTGATTGTATGATTGCGATTGTATGATTGTGATTGCATGGTTGTGATTGTACGATTGTGATTGTACGATTGTGATTTTATGATTGTGACTGTATGACTGTGATTGTATGATTGTGGTCGCATGACTGGGATTGTATGATTGTAATTGTATGATTGTGATTGTATGATTGTGATTTTATGATTGTGATTGTATGATTGTGACGGTATGAGTGTGATTGTATGATTGTGATTGCATGGTAGTGATTGTAATTGCGATTGTATGATTGTAATTGTATGACTGTGGTAGTATGACTGTGATTGTATGATTGTGATTGTATGATTGTGATTGTATGATTGTGATTGTATGATTGTGATTGTATGATTGTGATTGTATGATTGTGATAGTATGATTGTGATTGTATGATTGTGATTGTATGATTGTGATTGTATGATTGTGATTGTATGATTGTGATTGTATGAGTGTGATTGTATGATTGTGACCATATGAGTGTGATTGTATGATTGTGATTGTATGATTGTGATTGTATCAATGTTTTTTGGAGATTGTATTTATATGATTGCGTTTGTATGATTGTTATTGTATGATTGTGATTGTATGTTTGTGATTGTATTATTGTGATTGTATAGTTGTGATTGTATGGTTGTAATTGTATGATTGCGATTGTATGATCGTGATTGTATGATTGTGATTGTATGATTGTGCTTGTATGATTGTGATTGTATGATTGTAATTGTATCAATGTTTTTGGGAGATTGTATTCATATGATTGCGATTGTACGATTGTGATTGAATGATTGTGATTGTATGATCGTGATTATATGACTGTGATTGTATGATAGTGATTGAATGATTGCGATTGTATGATTGTGATTGAATGACTGCTTTTGAATGTTTGTGATTGTATTATTGTGATTGTATGATTATGGTTGTATGACTGTGATTGTATGATTGTGATTGTATGATTGTGACTGTATTATTGTGATTTTATGATTGTGATTGTATGATTGTTTTTGGGAGATTGTATTTATATGATTGCGAATGTATGATTGTGATTGAATGATTGTGATTGTATGATTGTGATTGTATGATTGTGATTGTATGATTGTGACTGTATGATTGTGATTGTATGATTGCGATACTATGATTGTTATTGCATGATTACGATTGCAGGATTGTGCTTGTATGATTGTGATTGTATGATTGTGATTGTATGATTGTGATTGTATGATTCTGATGTTATGAGTGTGATTGTATGATTGCGATTGCAGGATTGTGATTGTATGATGGTGATTGTATGACTGTGACTGTATTATTGTGATTGTATGATTGTGATCGTATGATGGTGATGGTATGATTATGATTTTACGATTGTTGTTGTTTGATTGCGATTGTATGATTGTGATTGTATGATTGTGATTGTAGGACTGTGACAGTATGTTTCTAATTGTATGATTGTGATTGTATGATTGTGATTGTATCAATGTTTTTTGGAGATTGTATTTATATGATTGCGATTGTATGATAGTTATTGTATGATTGTGATTGTATGTTTGTTATTGTATTATTGTGATTGTATGGTTGTAATTATATGATTGCGATTGTATGATCGTGATTGTATGATTGTGTATGTATGATTCTGATTGTATGATTGTGATTGCATGATTGTGATTGCATGATTGTGATTGTAATTGCGATTGTATGAATGTAATTGTATGACTGTGGTAGTATGACTCTGATAGTATGATAGTGATTGTATGATTGCGACTGTATGATTGGGATTGTATGATTGTGATTGTGTTTTTGTGAATGTATGATTGTGATTGTATGACTGTGATTTTATGATTGTGATTGTATCAGTGTTTTTGGGAGATTGTATTTATATGATTGCGATTCTATGATTGTGATTGAATGATTGTAATTGTATGATTGTGATTGTATGATTGTGATTGTATGAGTGCGATTGTATGATTGCGATTTTATGATTGTGATTGTATGATTGTTGTTGTATGAATGCCATTGTATGATTGTGATTGTATGATTGTGATTGTATGATTGTGATTGTAGGACTGTGACAGTATGTTTCTGATTGTATGATTGTGATTGCATGATTGTGATTGTAATTGCGATTGTATGATTGTAATTGTGTGACTGTGGTAGTATGACTCTGATTGTATGATAGTGATTGTATGATTGCGACTGTATGATTGGGATTGTATGATTGTGATTGTATTTTTGTGAATGTATGATTGTGATTGTATGACTGTGATTGTATGATTGTGATTGTATGATTGTGACTGTATTATTGTGATTTTCTGATTGTGATTGTATGATTGTTTTTGGGAGATTGTATTTATATGATTGCGAATGTATGATTGTGATTGAATGATTGTGATTGTATGATTGTGATTGTATGATAGTGATTGTATGATTGTGATTGTATGATTGCGATACTATGATTGTTATTGCATGATTACGATTGCAGGATTGTGCTTGTATGATTGTGATTGTATGATTGTGATTGTATGATTCTGATGTTATGAGTGTGATTGTATGATGGTGATTGTATGACTGTGACTGTATTATTGTGATTGTATGATTGTGATTGTATGATGGTGATGGTAGGACTGTGACAGTATGTTTCTAATTGTATGATTGTGATTGCATGGTTGTGATTGTACGATTGTGATTAAACGATTGTGATTAAACGATTGTGATTCTATGATTGTGATTGTATGATTGTGATTTTATGATTGTGACTGTATGACTGTGATTGTATGATTGTGGTCGCATGACTGGGATTGTATGATTGTGATTGTATGATTGTGATAGTATGATTGCGACTGCAGGATTGTGCTTGTATGATTGCAATTGTATGATTGTGATTGTATGATTGTGATTGCATGATTGTGATTGCATGATTGTGATTGTAATTGCGATTGTATGAATGTAATTGTATGACTGTGGTAGTATGACTCTCATTGTATGATAGTGATTGTATGATTGCGACTGTATGATTGGGATTGTATGATTGTGATTGTGTATTTGTGAATGTATGATTGTGATTGTATGACTGTGAATTTATGATTGTGATTGTATCAGTGTTTTTGGGAGATTGTATTTATATGATCGCGATTCTATGATTGTGATTGGATGATTGTAATTGTATGATTGTGATTGTATGAGTGCGATTGTATGATTGCGATTTTATGATTGTGATTGTATGATTGTTGTTGTATGAATGCCATTGTATGATTGTGATTGTATGATTGTGATTGTATGATTGTGATTGTATGATTGTGATTGTGTGATTGTGATTGTATGATTGTGATTGTAGGACTGTGACAGTATGTTTGTGATTGTATGATTGTGATTGTATGATTGTGATTGTATGATTGTTATTGTATGATTGTGATTGTATAGTTGTGATTGTGTGATTGTGATTGTATGATTGTGATTGTATGATTCCGATTGTATGATTGTGATTGCATGGTTGTGATTGTACGATTGTGATTGTACGATTGTGATTTTATGATTGTGACTGTATGACTGTGATTGTGTGATTGTGGTCGCATGACTGGGATTGTATGATTGTGATTGTATGATTGTGATTGTATGATTGTGATTTTATGATTGTGATTGTATGATTGTGACGGTATGAGTGTGATTGTATGATTGTGATTGCATGGTAGTGATTGTAATTGCGATTGTATGATTGTAATTGTATGACTGTGGTAGTATGACTGTGATTGTATGATTGTGATTGTATGATTGTGATTGTATGATTGTGATTGTATGATTGTGATTGTATGATTGTGATAGTATGATTGTGATTGTATGATTGTGATTGTATGATTGTGATTGTATGATTGTGTTTGTATGATTGTGATTGTATGAGTGTGATTGTATGATTGTGACCATATGAGTGTGATTGTATGATTGTGATTGTATGATTGTGATTGTATCAATGTTTTTTGGAGATTGTATTTATATGATTGCGTTTGTATGATTGTTATTGTATGATTGTGATTGTATGTTTGTGATTGTATTATTGTGATTGTATAGTTGTGATTGTATGGTTGTAATTGTATGATTGCGATTGTATGATCGTGATTGTATGATTGTGATTGTATGATTGTGCTTGTATGATTGTGATTGTATGATTGTAATTGTATCAATGTTTTTGGGAGATTGTATTCATATGATTGCGATTGTACGATTGTGATTGAATGATTGTGATTGTATGATCGTGATTATATGACTGTGATTGTATGATAGTGATTGAATGATTGCGATTGTATGATTGTGATTGAATGACTGCTTTTGAATGTTTGTGATTGTATTATTGTGATTGTATGATTATGGTTGTATGACTGTGATTGTATGATTGTGATTGTATGCTTGTGACTGTATTATTGTGATTTTATGATTGTGATTGTATGATTGTTTTTGGGAGATTGTATTTATATGATTGCGAATGTATGATTGTGATTGAATGATTGTGATTGTATGATTGTGATTGTATGATTGTGATTGTATGATTGTGACTGTATGATTGTGATTGTATGATTGCGATACTATGATTGTTATTGCATGATTACGATTGCAGGATTGTGCTTGTATGATTGTGATTGTATGATTGTGATTGTATGATTCTGATGTTATGAGTGTGATTGTATGATTGCGATTGCAGGATTGTGATTGTATGATGGTGATTGTATGACTGTGACTGTATTATTGTGATTGTATGATTGTGATTGTATGATGGTGATGGTATGATTATGATTTTACGATTGTTGTTGTTTGATTGCGATTGTATGATTGTGATTGTATGATTGTGATTGTAGGACTGTGACAGTATGTTTCTAATTGTATGATTGTGATTGTATGATTGTGATTGAACGATTGTGATTGTACGATTGTGATTGTACGATTGTGATTGTACGATTGTGATTGTATGATTGTGATTGTATGATTGTGATAGTATGATTGTTATTGTATTATTGTGATTGTATGATTGTGATTGTATGATTGTGATTGTATGATTGCGATTGTATGATCGTGACTGTATGATTGTGATTGTATGATTGTGATTGTATGATTGTGATTGTATGATTGTGATTGTATGATTGTGATTTTATGATTGTGACTATATGACTGTGATTGTATGATTGTGGTCGCATGACTGGGATTGTATGATTGTGATTGTATGGTTGTGATTGTATGATTGTGATTGTATGATTGTGATTGTATGATTGTGATAGTATGATTGCGACTGCAGGATTGAGCTTGTATGATTGCAATTGTATGATTGTGATTGTATGATTGTGATTGCATGATTGTGATTGTAATTGCGATTGTATGATTGTAATTGTATGACTGTGGTAGTATGACTCTGATTGTATGATAGTGATTGTATGATTGCGACTGTATGATTGTGATTGTATGATTGCGATACTATGATTGTTATTGCATGATTACGATTGCAGGATTGTGCTCGTATGATTGTGATTGTATGATTGTGATTGTACGATTGTGATTGTATGATTCTGATGTTATGAGTGTGATTGTATGATTGCGATTGCAGGATTGTGATTGTATGATCGTGATTGTATGACTGTGACTGTATTATTGTGATTGTATGATTGTGATTGTATGATGGTGATGGTATGATTATGATTTTACGATTGTTGTTGTTTGATTGCGATTGTATGATTGTGATTGTATGATTGTGATTGTAGGACTGTGACAGTATGTTTCTAATTGTATGATTGTGATTGTATGATTGTGATTGTATCAATGTTTTTTGGAGATTGTATTTATATGATTGCGATTGTATGATAGTTATTGTATGATTGTGATTGTATGTTTGTTATTGTATTATTGTGATTGTATGGTTGTAATTGTATGATTGCGATTGTATGATCGTGATTGTATGATTGTGTATGTATGATTCCGATTGTATGATTGTGATTGCATGATTGTGATTGCATGATTGTGATTGTAATTGCGATTGTATGAATGTAATTGTATGACTGTGGTAGTATGACTCTGATAGTATGATAGTGATTGTATGATTGCGACCGTATGATTGGGATTGTATGATTGTGATTGTGTTTTTGTGAATGTATGATTGTGATTGTATGACTGTGATTTTATGATTGTGATTGTATCAGTGTTTTTGGGAGATTGTATTTATATGATTGCGTTTCTATGATTGTGATTGAATGATTGTAATTGTATGATTGTGATTGTATGATTGTGATTGTATGAGTGCGATTGTATGATTGCGATTTTATGATTGTGATTGTATGATTGTTGTTGTATGAATGCCATTGTATGATTGTGATTGTATGATTGTGATTGTATGATTGTGATTGTATGATTGTGATTGTAGGACTGTGACAGTATGTTTCTGATTGTATGATTGTGATTGCATGATTGTGATTGTAATTGCGATTGTATGATTGTAATTGTGTGACTGTGGTAGTATGACTCTGATTGTATGATAGTGATTGTATGATTGCGACTGTATGATTGGGATTGTATGATTGTGATTGTATTTTTGTGAATGTATGATTGTGATTGTATGACTGTGATTGTATGATTGTGATTGTAGGACTGTGATTGTATGTCTGTGATTTTATGATTGTGATTGTATGATTGTGATTGTGTGATTGTGATTTTATGATTGAGATTGTATGATTGTGACGGTATGAGTGTGATTGTATGATTGTGATAGTATGATTGTTTTTGCATGATTGCGATTGCAGAATTGTGCTTGTATGATTGTTATTGTATGATTGTGGTTGTATGTTTGTGATTGTATCAATGTGATTGTATGGTTGTGATTGTATGGTTGTGATTGTATGATTGCGATTGTATGATCGTGATTGTATGATTGTGATTGTATGATTGTGATTATATGATTGTGATAGTATGATTGCGACTGCAGGATTGTGTTTGTATGATTGCAATTGTATGATTGTGATTGTATGATTGTGATTGCATGGTAGTGATTGTAATTGCGATTGTATGATTGTAATTGTATGACTGTGGTAGTATGACTGTGATTGTATGATAGTGATTGTATGATTGCGACTGTATGATTGGGATAGTATGATTGTGATTGCATTTTTGTGAATGTATGATTGTGATTGTATGACTGTGATTGTATGATTGTGATTGTATGATTGTGACTGTATTATTGTGATTGTATGATTGTGATTGTATCAGTGTTTTTGGGAGATTGTATTTATATGATTGCGATTGTATGATTGAGATTGAATGATTGTGATTGTATGATTGTGATTGTATGATTGCGATTGTATGAGTGCGATTGTATGATTGCGATTTTATGATTGTGATTGTATGATTGTTGATGTATGAATGCCATTGTATGATTGTGATTGTATGATTGTGATTGTATGATTGTGATTGTAGGACTGTGACAGTATGTTTCTGATTGTATGATTGTGATTGCATGATTGTGATTGTATGATTGTGATTGTATGATTGTGACTGTATTATTGTGATTTTATGATTGTGATTGTACGATTGTGATTGTACGATTGTGATTGTATGATTGTGATTGTAGGATTGTGATTGTATGATTGTGATTGTATGATTGTGATTGTATGATTGTGATTGTATGATTGTGACGGTATGAGTGTGATTGTATGATTGTGATTGTATGATTGCGATTGTATGATCGTGATTGTATGATTGTGATTGTATAGTTGTGATTGTGTGATTGTGATTGTATGATTGTGATTGTATGATTGCGATTGTATGATTGTGATTGCATGGTTGTGATTGTACGATTGTGATTGTACGATTGTGATTTTATGATTGTGACTGTATGACTGTGATTGTATGATTGTGGTCGCATGACTGGGATTGTATGATTGTAATTGTATGATTGTGATTGTATGATTGTGATTTTATGATTGTGATTGTATGATTGTGACGGTATGAGTGTGATTGTATGATTGTGATTGCATGGTAGTGATTGTAATTGCGATTGTATGATTGTAATTGTATGACTGTGGTAGTATGACTGTGATTGTATGATTGTGATTGTATGATTGTGATTGTATGATTGTGATTGTATGATTGCGATTGTATGATTGTGATAGTATGATTGTGATTGTATGATTGTGATTGTATGATTGTGATTGTATGATTGTGATTGTATGATTGTGATTGTATGAGTGTGATTGTATGATTGTGACCATATGAGTGTGATTGTATGATTGTGATTGTATGATTGTGATTGTATCAATGTTTTTTGGAGATTGTATTTATATGATTGCGTTTGTATGATTGTTATTGTATGATTGTGATTGTATGTTTGTGATTGTATTATTGTGATTGTATAGTTGTGATTGTATGGTTGTAATTGTATGATTGCGATTGTATGATCGTGATTGTATGATTGTGATTGTATGATTGTGCTTGTATGATTGTGATTGTATGATTGTAATTGTATCAATGTTTTTGGGAGATTGTATTCATATGATTGCGATTGTATGATTGTGATTGAATGATTGTGATTGTATGATCGTGATTATATGACTGTGATTGTATGATAGTGATTGAATGATTGCGATTGTATGATTGTGATTGAATGACTGCTTTTGAATGTTTGTGATTGTATTATTGTGATTGTATGATTATGGTTGTATGACTGTGATTGTATGATTGTGATTGTATGATTGTGACTGTATTATTGTGATTTTATGATTGTGATTGTATGATTGTTTTTGGGAGATTGTATTTATATGATTGCGAATGTATGATTGTGATTGAATGATTGTGATTGTATGATTGTGATTGTATGATTGTGATTGTATGATTGTGACTGTATGATTGTGATTGTATGATTGCGATACTATGATTGTTATTGCATGATTACGATTGCAGGATTGTGCTTGTATGATTGTGATTGTATGATTGTGATTGTATGATTGTGATTGTATGATTCTGATGTTATGAGTGTGATTGTATGATTGCGATTGCAGGATTGTGATTGTATGATGGTGATTGTATGACTGTGACTGTATTATTGTGATTGTATGATTGTGATCGTATGATGGTGATGGTATGATTATGATTTTACGATTGCTGTTGTTTGATTGCGATTGTATGATTGTGATTGTATGATTGTGATTGTAGGACTGTGACAGTATGTTTCTAATTGTATGATTGTGATTGTATGATTGTGATTGTATCAATGTTTTTTGGAGATTGTATTTATATGATTGCGATTGTATGATAGTTATTGTATGATTGTGATTGTATGTTTGTTATTGTATTATTGTGATTGTATGGTTGTAATTATATGATTGCGATTGTATGATCGTGATTGTATGATTGTGTATGTATGATTCTGATTGTATGATTGTGATTGCATGATTGTGATTGCATGATTGTGATTGTAATTGCGATTGTATGAATGTAATTGTATGACTGTGGTAGTATGACTCTGATAGTATGATAGTGATTGTATGATTGCGACTGTATGATTGGGATTGTATGATTGTGATTGTGTTTTTGTGAATGTATGATTGTGATTGTATGACTGTGATTTTATGATTGTGATTGTATCAGTGTTTTTGGGAGATTGTATTTATATGATCGCGATTCTATGATTGTGATTGGATGATTGTAATTGTATGATTGTGATTGTATGAGTGCGATTGTATGATTGCGATTTTATGATTGTGATTGTATGATTGTTGTTGTATGAATGCCATTGTATGATTGTGATTGTATGATTGTGATTGTATGATTGTGATTGTATGATTGTGATTGTGTGATTGTGATTGTATGATTGTGATTGTAGGACTGTGACAGTATGTTTGTGATTGTATGATTGTGATTGTATGATTGTGATTGTATGATTGTGATTGTATGATTGTGATTGTATAGTTGTGATTGTGTGATTGTGATTGTATGATTGTGATTGTATGATTCCGATTGTATGATTGTGATTGCATGGTTGTGATTGTACGATTGTGATTGTACGATTGTGATTTTATGATTGTGACTGTATGACTGTGATTGTATGATTGTGGTCGCATGACTGGGATTGTATGATTGTGATTGTATGATTGTGATTGTATGATTGTGATTTTATGATTGTGATTGTATGATTGTGACGGTATGAGTGTGATTGTATGATTGTGATTGCATGGTAGTGATTGTAATTGCGATTGTATGATTGTAATTGTATGACTGTGGTAGTATGACTGTGATTGTATGATTGTGATTGTATGATTGTGATTGTATGATTATGATTGTATGATTGTGATTGTATGATTGTGATAGTATGATTGTGATTGTATGATTGTGATTGTATGATTGTGATTGTATGATTGTGATTGTATGAGTGTGATTGTATGATTGTGACCATATGAGTGTGATTGTATGATTGTGATTGTATGATTGTGATTGTATCAATGTTTTTTGGAGATTGTATTTATATGATTGCGTTTGTATGATTGTTATTGTATGATTGTGATTGTATGTTTGTGATTGTATTATTGTGATTGTATAGTTGTGATTGTATGGTTGTAATTGTATGATTGCGATTGTATGATCGTGATTGTATGATTGTGATTGTATGATTGTGCTTGTATGATTGTGATTGTATGATTGTAATTGTATCAATGTTTTTGGGAGATTGTATTCATATGATTGCGATTGTACGATTGTGATTGAATGATTGTGATTGTATGATCGTGATTATATGACTGTGATTGTATGATAGTGATTGAATGATTGCGATTGTATGATTGTGATTGAATGACTGCTTTTGAATGTTTGTGATTGTATTATTGTGATTGTATGATTATGGTTGTATGACTGTGATTGTATGATTGTGATTGTATGCTTGTGACTGTATTATTGTGATTTTATGATTGTGATTGTATGATTGTTTTTGGGAGATTGTATTTATATGATTGCGAATGTATGATTGTGATTGAATGATTGTGATTGTATGATTGTGATTGTATGATTGTGATTGTATGATTGTGACTGTATGATTGTGATTGTATGATTGCGATACTATGATTGTTATTGCATGATTACGATTGCAGGATTGTGCTTGTATGATTGTGATTGTATGATTGTGATTGTATGATTCTGATGTTATGAGTGTGATTGTATGATTGCGATTGCAGGATTGTGATTGTATGATGGTGATTGTATGACTGTGACTGTATTATTGTGATTGTATGATTGTGATTGTATGATGGTGATGGTATGATTATGATTTTACGATTGTTGTTGTTTGATTGCGATTGTATGATTGTGATTGTATGATTGTGATTGTAGGACTGTGACAGTATGTTTCTAATTGTATGATTGTGATTGTATGATTGTGATTGTACGATTGTGATTGTACGATTGTGATTGTACGATTGTGATTGTACGATTGTGATTGTATGATTGTGATTGTATGATTGTGATAGTATGATTGTTATTGTATTATTGTGATTGTATGATTGTGATTGTGTGATTGTGATTGTATGATTGCGATTGTATGATCGTGACTGTATGATTGTGATTGTATGATTGTGATTGTATGATTGTGATTGTATGATTGTGATTTTATGATTGTGACTATATGACTGTGATTGTATGATTGTGGTCGCATGACTGGGATTGTATGATTGTGATTGTATGGTTGTGATTGTATGATTGTGATTGTATGATTGTGATTGTATGATTGTGATAGTATGATTGCGACTGCAGGATTGAGCTTGTATGATTGCAATTGTATGATTGTGATTGTATGATTGTGATTGCATGATTGTGATTGTAATTGCGATTGTATGATTGTAATTGTATGACTGTGGTAGTATGACTCTGATTGTATGATAGTGATTGTATGATTGCGACTGTATGATTGTGATTGTATGATTGCGATACTATGATTGTTATTGCATGATTACGATTGCAGGATTGTGCTCGTATGATTGTGATTGTATGATTGTGATTGTACGATTGTGATTGTATGATTCTGATGTTATGAGTGTGATTGTATGATTGCGATTGCAGGATTGTGATTGTATGATCGTGATTGTATGACTGTGACTGTATTATTGTGATTGTATGATTGTGATTGTATGATGGTGATGGTATGATTATGATTTTACGATTGTTGTTGTTTGATTGCGATTGTATGATTGTGATTGTATGATTGTGATTGTAGGACTGTGACAGTATGTTTCTAATTGTATGATTGTGATTGTATGATTGTGATTGTATCAATGTTTTTTGGAGATTGTATTTATATGATTGCGATTGTATGATAGTTATTGTATGATTGTGATTGTATGTTTGTTATTGTATTATTGTGATTGTATGGTTGTAATTGTATGATTGCGATTGTATGATCGTGATTGTATGATTGTGTATGTATGATTCTGATTGTATGATTGTGATTGCATGATTGTGATTGCATGATTGTGATTGTAATTGCGATTGTATGAATGTAATTGTATGACTGTGGTAGTATGACTCTGATAGTATGATAGTGATTGTATGATTGCGACCGTATGATTGGGATTGTATGATTGTGATTGTGTTTTTGTGAATGTATGATTGTGATTGTATGACTGTGATTTTATGATTTTGATTGTATCAGTGTTTTTGGGAGATTGTATTTATATGATTGCGATTCTATGATTGTGATTGAATGATTGTAATTGTATGATTGTGATTGTATGATTGTGATTGTATGAGTGCGATTGTATGATTGCGATTTTATGATTGTGATTGTATGATTGTTGTTGTATGAATGCCATTGTATGATTGTGATTGTATGATTGTGATTGTATGATTGTGATTGTATGATTGTGATTGTAGGACTGTGACAGTATGTTTCTGATTGTATGATTGTGATTGCATGATTGTGATTGTAATTGCGATTGTATGATTGTAATTGTGTGACTGTGGTAGTATGACTCTGATTGTATGATAGTGATTGTATGATTGCGACTGTATGATTGGGATTGTATGATTGTGATTGTATTTTTGTGAATGTATGATTGTGATTGTATGACTGTGATTGTATGATTGTGATTGTAGGACTGTGATTGTATGTCTGTGATTTTATGATTGTGATTGTATGATTGTGATTGTGTGATTGTGATTTTATGATTGAGATTGTATGATTGTGACGGTATGAGTGTGATTGTATGATTGTGATAGTATGATTGTTTTTGCATGATTGCGATTGCAGAATTGTGCTTGTATGATTGTTATTGTATGATTGTGGTTGTATGTTTGTGATTGTATCAATGTGATTGTATGGTTGTGATTGTATGGTTGTGATTGTATGATTGCGATTGTATGATCGTGATTGTATGATTGTGATTGTATGATTGTGATTATATGATTGTGATAGTATGATTGCGACTGCAGGATTGTGTTTGTATGATTGCAATTGTATGATTGTGATTGTATGATTGTGATTGCATGGTAGTGATTGTAATTGCGATTGTATGATTGTAATTGTATGACTGTGGTAGTATGACTGTGATTGTATGATAGTGATTGTGTGATTGCGACTGTATGATTGGGATAGTATGATTGTGATTGCATTTTTGTGAATGTATGATTGTGATTGTATGACTGTGATTGTATGATTGTGATTGTATGATTGTGACTGTATTATTGTGATTGTATGATTGTGATTGTATCAGTGTTTTTGGGAGATTGTATTTATATGATTGCGATTGTATGATTGAGATTGAATGATTGTGATTGTATGATTGTGATTGTATGATTGTGATTGTATGAGTGCGATTGTATGATTGCGATTTTATGATTGTGATTGTATGATTGTTGATGTATGAATGCCATTGTATGATTGTGATTGTATGATTGTGATTGTATGATTGTGATTGTAGGACTGTGACAGTATGTTTCTGATTGTATGATTGTGATTGCATGATTGTGATTGTATGATTGTGATTGTATGATTGTGATTGTATGATTGTGATTGTATGATTGTGATTGTATGATTGTGATTGTGTGATTGTGATTGTATGAGTGTGATTGTATGATTGTGACCATATGAGTGTGATTGTATGATTGTGATTGTATGATTGTGATTGTATCAATGTTTTTTGGAGATTGTATTTATATGATTGCGATTGTATGATTGTTATTGTATGATTGTGATTGTATGTTTGTGATTGTATTATTGTGATTGTATAGTTGTGATTGTATGGTTGTAATTGTATGATTGCGATTGTATGATCGTGATTGTATGATTGTGATTGTATGATTGTGCTTGTATGATTGTGATTGTATGATTGTAATTGTATCAATGTTTTTGGGAGATTGTATTCATATGATTGCGATTGTACGATTGTGATTGAATGATTGTGATTGTATGATCGTGATTATATGACTGTGATTGTATGATAGTGATTGAATGTTTGCGATTGTATGATTGTGATAGAATGACTGCTTTTGAATGTTTGTGATTGTATTATTGTGATTGTATGATTATGGTTGTATGACTGTGATTGTATGATTGTGATTGTATGATTGTGACTGTATTATTGTGATTTTATGATTGTGATTGTATGATTGTTTTTGGGAGATTGTATTTATATGATTGCGAATGTATGATTGTGATTGAATGATTGTGATTGTATGATTGTGATTGTATGATTCTGATTGTATGATTGTGACTGTATGATTGTGATTGTATGATTGCGATACTATGATTGTTATTGCATGATTACGATTGCAGGATTGTGCTTGTATGATTGTGATTGTATGATTGTGATTGTATGATTGTGATTGTAGGACTGTGACAGTATGTTTCTAATTGTATGATTGTGATTGTATGATTGTGATTGTACGATTGTGATTGTACGATTGTGATTGTACGATTGTGATTGTACGATTGTGATTGTATGATTGTGATTGTATGATTGTGATAGTATGATTGTTATTGTATTATTGTGATTGTATGATTGTGATTGTATGATTGTGATTGTATGATTGCGATTGTATGATCGTGACTGTATGATTGTGATTGTATGATTGTGATTGTATGATTGTGATTGTATGATTGTGATTTTATGATTGTGACTATATGACTGTGATTGTATGATTGTGGTCGCATGACTGGGATTGTATGATTGTGATTGTATGGTTGTGATTGTATGATTGTGATTGTATGATTGTGATTGTATGATTGTGATAGTATGATTGCGACTGCAGGATTGAGCTTGTATGATTGCAATTGTATGATTGTGATTGTATGATTGTGATTGCATGATTGTGATTGTAATTGCGATTGTATGATTGTAATTGTATGACTGTGGTAGTATGACTCTGATTGTATGATAGTGATTGTATGATTGCGACTGTATGATTGTGATTGTATGATTGCGATACTATGATTGTTATTGCATGATTACGATTGCAGGATTGTGCTCGTATGATTGTGATTGTATGATTGTGATTGTACGATTGTGATTGTATGATTCTGATGTTATGAGTGTGATTGTATGATTGCGATTGCAGGATTGTGATTGTATGATCGTGATTGTATGACTGTGACTGTATTATTGTGATTGTATGATTGTGATTGTATGATGGTGATGGTATGATTATGATTTTACGATTGTTGTTGTTTGATTGCGATTGTATGATTGTGATTGTATGATTGTGATTGTAGGACTGTGACAGTATGTTTCTAATTGTATGATTGTGATTGTATGATTGTGATTGTATCAATGTTTTTTGGAGATTGTATTTATATGATTGCGATTGTATGATAGTTATTGTATGATTGTGATTGTATGTTTGTTATTGTATTATTGTGATTGTATGGTTGTAATTGTATGATTGCGATTGTATGATCGTGATTGTATGATTGTGTATGTATGATTCTGATTGTATGATTGTGATTGCATGATTGTGATTGCATGATTGTGATTGTAATTGCGATTGTATGAATGTAATTGTATGACTGTGGTAGTATGACTCTGATAGTATGATAGTGATTGTATGATTGCGACCGTATGATTGGGATTGTATGATTGTGATTGTGTTTTTGTGAATGTATGATTGTGATTGTATGACTGTGATTTTATGATTGTGATTGTATGATTGTGACTGTATGATTGTGATTGTATGATTGCGATACTATGATTGTTATTGCATGATTACGATTGCAGGATTGTGCTTGTATGATTGTGATTGTATGATTCTGATGTTATGAGTGTGATTGTATGATTGCGATTGCAGGATTGTGATTGTATGATGGTGATTGTATGACTGTGACTGTATTATTGTGATTGTATGATTGTGATTGTATGATGGTGATGGTATGATTATGATTTTACGATTGTTGTTGTTTGATTGCGATTGTATGATTGTGATTGTATGATTGTGATTGTAGGACTGTGACAGTATGTTTCTAATTGTATGATTGTGATTGTATGATTGTGATTGTACGATTGTGATTGTACGATTGTGATTGTACGATTGTGATTGTACGATTGTGATTGTATGATTGTGATTGTATGATTGTGATAGTATGATTGTTATTGTATTATTGTGATTGTATGATTGTGATTGTATGATTGTGATTGTATGATTGCGATTGTATGATCGTGACTGTATGATTGTGATTGTATGATTGTGATTGTATGATTGTGATTGTATGATTGTGATTTTATGATTGTGACTATATGACTGTGATTGTATGATTGTGGTCGCATGACTGGGATTGTATGATTGTGATTGTATGGTTGTGATTGTATGATTGTGATTGTATGATTGTGATTGTATGATTGTGATAGTATGATTGCGACTGCAGGATTGAGCTTGTATGATTGCAATTGTATGATTGTGATTGTATGATTGTGATTGCATGATTGTGATTGTAATTGCGATTGTATGATTGTAATTGTATGACTGTGGTAGTATGACTCTGATTGTATGATAGTGATTGTATGATTGCGACTGTATGATTGTAATTGTATGATTGCGATACTATGATTGTTATTGCATGATTACGATTGCAGGATTGTGCTCGTATGATTGTGATTGTATGATTGTGATTGTACGATTGTGATTGTATGATTCTGATGTTATGAGTGTGATTGTATGATTGCGATTGCAGGATTGTGATTGTATGATCGTGATTGTATGACTGTGACTGTATTATTGTGATTGTATGATTGTGATTGTATGATGGTGATGGTATGATTATGATTTTACGATTGTTGTTGTTTGATTGCGATTGTATGATTGTGATTGTATGATTGTGATTGTAGGACTGTGACAGTATGTTTCTAATTGTATGATTGTGATTGTATGATTGTGATTGTATCAATGTTTTTTGGAGATTGTATTTATATGATTGCGATTGTATGATAGTTATTGTATGATTGTGATTGTATGTTTGTTATTGTATTATTGTGATTGTATGGTTGTAATTGTATGATTGCGATTGTATGATCGTGATTGTATGATTGTGTATGTATGATTCTGATTGTATGATTGTGATTGCATGATTGTGATTGCATGATTGTGATTGTAATTGCGATTGTATGAATGTAATTGTATGACTGTGGTAGTATGACTCTGATAGTATGATAGTGATTGTATGATTGCGACCGTATGATTGGGATTGTATGATTGTGATTGTGTTTTTGTGAATGTATGATTGTGATTGTATGACTGTGATTTTATGATTGTGATTGTATCAGTGTTTTTGGGAGATTGTATTTATATGATTGCGATTCTATGATTGTGATTGAATGATTGTAATTGTATGATTGTGATTGTATGATTGTGATTGTATGAGTGCGATTGTATGATTGCGATTTTATGATTGTGATTGTATGATTGTTGTTGTATGAATGCCATTGTATGATTGTGATTGTATGATTGTGATTGTATGATTGTGATTGTAGGACTGTGACAGTATGTTTCTGATTGTATGATTGTGATTGCATGATTGTGATTGTAATTGCGATTGTATGATTGTAATTGTGTGACTGTGGTAGTATGACTCTGATTGTATGATAGTGATTGTATGATTGCGACTGTATGATTGGGATTGTATGATTGTGATTGTATTTTTGTGAATGTATGATTGTGATTGTATGACTGTGATTGTATGATTGTGATTGTAGGACTGTGATTGTATGTCTGTGATTTTATGATTGTGATTGTATGATTGTGATTGTGTGATTGTGATTTTATGATTGAGATTGTATGATTGTGACGGTATGAGTGTGATTGTATGATTGTGATAGTATGATTGTTTTTGCATGATTGCGATTGCAGAATTGTGCTTGTATGATTGTTATTGTATGATTGTGGTTGTATGTTTGTGATTGTATCAATGTGATTGTATGGTTGTGTTTGTATGGTTGTGATTGTATGACTGCGATTGTATGATCGTGATTGTATGATTGTGATTGTATGATTGTGATTATATGATTGTGATAGTATGATTGCGACTGCAGGATTGTGTTTGTATGATTGCAATTGTATGATTGTGATTGTATGATTGTGATTGCATGGTAGTGATTGTAATTGCGATTGTATCATTGTAATTGTATGACTGTGGTAGTATGACTGTGATTGTATGATAGTGATTGTATGATTGCGACTGTATGATTGGGATTGTATGATTGTGATTGCATTTTTGTGAATGTACGATTGTGATTGTACGATTGTGATTGTACGATTGTGATTGTACGATTGTGATTGTACGATTGTGATTGTACGATTGTGATTGTATGATTGTGATAGTATGATTGTGATTGTATGATTGTGATTGTATGATTGTGATTGTATGATTGTGATTGTATGATTGTGATTGTATGAGTGTGATTGTATGATTGTGACCTAATGAGTGTGATTGTATGATTGTGATTGTATGATTGTGATTGTATCAATGTTTTTTGGAGATTGTATTTATATGATTGCGATTGTATGATTGTTATTGTATGATTGTGATTGTATGTTTGTGATTGTATTATTGTGATTGTATAGTTGTGATTGTATGGTTGTAATTGTATGATTGCGATTGTATGATCGTGATTGTATGATTGTGATTGTATGATTGTGCTTGTATGATTGTGATTGTATGATTGTAATTGTATCAATGTTTTTGGGAGATTGTATTCATATGATTGCGATTGTACGATTGTGATTGAATGATTGTGATTTTATGATCGTGATTATATGACTGTGATTGTATGATAGTGATTGAATGATTGCGATTGTATGATTGTGATTGAATGACTGCTTTTGAATGTTTGTGATTGTATTATTGTGATTGTATGATTGTGATTGTATGATTGTGACTGTATTATTGTGATTTTATGATTGTGATTGTATGATTGTTTTTGGGAGATTGTATTTATATGATTGCGAATGTATGATTGTGATTGAATGATTGTGATTGTATGATTGTGATTGTATGATTGTGATTGTATGATTGTGACTGTATGATTGTGATTGTATGATTGCGATACTATGATTGTTATTGCATGATTACGATTGCAGGATTGTGCTTGTATGATTGTGATTGTATGATTGTGGTTGTATGTTTGTGATTGTATCAATGTGATTGTATGGTTGTAATTGTATGGTTGTGATTGTATGACTGCGATTGTATGATCGTGATTGTATGATTGTGATTGTATGATTGTGATTATATGATTGTGATAGTATGATTGCGACTGCAGGATTGAGCTTGTATGATTGCAATTGTATGATTGTGATTGTTTGATTGTGATTGCATGATTGTGATTGTAATTGCGATTGTATGATTGTAATTGTATGACTGTGGTAGTATGACTCTGATTGTATGATAGTGATTGTATGATTGCGACTGTATGATTGTGATTGTATGATTGCGATACTATGATTGTTATTGCATGATTACGATTGCAGGATTGTGCTCGTATGATTGTGATTGTATGATTGTGATTGTACGATTGTGATTGTATGATTCTGATGTTATGAGTGTGATTGTATGATTGCGATTGCAGGATTGTGATTGTATGATCGTGATTGTATGACTGTGACTGTATTATTGTGATTGTATGATTGTGATTGTATGATGGTGATGGTATGATTATGATTTTACGATTGTTGTTGTTTGATTGCGATTGTATGATTGTGATTGTATGATTGTGATTGTAGGACTGTGACAGTATGTTTCTAATTGTATGATTGTGATTGTATGATTGTGATTGTATCAATTGTTTTTTGGAGATTGTATTTATATGATTGCGATTGTATGATAGTTATTGTATGATTGTGATTGTATGTTTGTTATTGTATTATTGTGATTGTATGGTTGTAATTGTATGATTGCGATTGTATGATCGTGATTGTATGATTGTGTATGTATGATTCTGATTGTATGATTGTGATTGCATGATTGTGATTGCATGATTGTGATTGTAATTGCGATTGTATGAATGTAATTGTATGACTGCGGTAGTATGACTCTGATAGTATGATAGTGATTGTATGATTGCGACCGTATGATTGGGATTGTATGATTGTGATTGTGTTTTTGTGAATGTATGATTGTGATTGTATGACTGTGATTTTATGATTGTGATTGTATCAGTGTTTTTGGGAGATTGTATTTATATGATTGCGATTCTATGATTGTGATTGAATGATTGTAATTGTATGATTGTGATTGTATGATTGTGATTGTATGAGTGCGATTGTATGATTGCGATTTTATGATTGTGATTGTATGATTGTTGTTGTATGAATGCCATTGTATGATTGTGATTGTATGATTGTGATTGTATGATTGTGATTGTATGATTGTGATTGTAGGACTGTGACAGTATGTTTCTGATTGTATGATTGTGATTGCATGATTGTGATTGTAATTGCGATTGTATGATTGTAATTGTGTGACTGTGGTAGTATGACTCTGATTGTATGATAGTGATTGTATGATTGCGACTGTATGATTGGGATTGTATGATTGTGATTGTATTTTTGTGAATGTATGATTGTGATTGTATGACTGTGATTGTATGATTGTGATTGTAGGACTGTGATTGTATGTCTGTGATTTTATGATTGTGATTGTATGATTGTGATTGTGTGATTGTGATTTTATGATTGAGATTGTATGATTGTGACGGTATGAGTGTGATTGTATGATTGTGATAGTATGATTGTTTTTGCATGATTGCGATTGCAGAATTGTGCTTGTATGATTGTTATTGTATGATTGTGGTTGTATGTTTGTGATTGTATCAATGTGATTGTATGGTTGTGATTGTATGGTTGTGATTGTATGATTGCGATTGTATGATCGTGATTGTATGATTGTGACTGTATGATTGTGATTATATGATTGTGATAGTATGATTGCGACTGCAGGATTGTGTTTGTATGATTGCAATTGTATGATTGTGATTGTATGATTGTGATTGCATGGTAGTGATTGTAATTGCGATTGTATGATTGTAATTGTATGACTGTGGTAGTATGACTGTGATTGTATGATAGTGATTGTATGATTGCGACTGTATGATTGGGATAGTATGATTGTGATTGCATTTTTGTGAATGTATGATTGTGATTGTATGACTGTGATTGTATGATTGTGATTGTATGATTGTGACTGTATTATTGTGATTGTATGATTGTGATTGTATCAGTGTTTTTGGGAGATTGTATTTATATGATTGCGATTGTATGATTGAGATTGAATGATTGTGATTGTATGATTGTGATTGTATGATTGTGATTGTATGATTGTGATTGTATGAGTGCGATTGTATGATTGCGATTTTATGATTGTGATTGTATGATTGTTGATGTATGAATGCCATTGTATGATTGTGATTGTATGATTGTGATTGTATGATTGTGATTGTAGGACTGTGACAGTATGTTTCTGATTGTATGATTGTGATTGCATGATTGTGATTGTATGATTGTGATTGTATGATTGTGATTGTATGATTGTGATTGTATGATTGTGATTGTATGATTGTGATTGTATGATTGTGATTGTGTGATTGTGATTGTATGAGTGTGATTGTATGATTGTGACCATATGAGTGTGATTGTATGATTGTGATTGTATGATTGTGATTGTATCAATGTTTTTTGGAGATTGTATTTATATGATTGCGATTGTATGATTGTTATTGTATGATTGTGATTGTATGTTTGTGATTGTATTATTGTGATTGTATAGTTGTGATTGTATGGTTGTAATTGTATGATTGCGATTGTATGATCGTGATTGTATGATTGTGATTGTATGATTGTGCTTGTATGATTGTGATTGTATGATTGTAATTGTATCAATGTTTTTGGGAGATTGTATTCATATGATTGCGATTGTACGATTGTGATTGAATGATTGTGATTGTATGATCGTGATTATATGACTGTGATTGTATGATAGTGATTGAATGTTTGCGATTGTATGATTGTGATTGAATGACTGCTTTTGAATGTTTGTGATTGTATTATTGTGATTGTATGATTATGGTTGTATGACTGTGATTGTATGATTGTGATTGTATGATTGTGACTGTATTATTGTGATTTTATGATTGTGATTGTATGATTGTTTTTGGGAGATTGTATTTATATGATTGCGAATGTATGATTGTGATTGAATGATTGTGATTGTATGATTGTGATTGTATGATTGTGACTGTATGATTGTGATTGTATGATTGCGATACTATGATTGTTATTGCATGATTACGATTGCAGGATTGTGCTTGTATGATTGTGATTGTATGATTGTGATTGTATGATTGTGATTGTATGATTCTGATGTTATGAGTGTGATTGTATGATTGCGATTGCAGGATTGTGATTGTATGATGGTGATTGTATGACTGTGACTGTATTATTGTGATTGTATGATTGTGATTGTATGATGGTGATGGTATGATTATGATTTTACAATTGTTGTTGTTTGATTGCGATTGTATGATTGTGATTGTATGATTGTGATTGTAGGACTGTGACAGTATGTTTCTAATTGTATGATTGTGATTGTATGATTGTGATTGTATGATTGCGATTGTATGTTTGTGATTGCATGGTTGTGATTGCACGATTGTGATTGCACGATTGTGATTCTATGATTGTGATTGTATGATTGTGACTGTATGAGTGTGATTGTATGATTGCGATTGTATGACTGTGATTGTATGACTGTGATTGTATGATTGTGATTGTATGGTTGTGATTGTATGAGTGCGATTGTATGATTGCGATTTTATGATTGTGATTGTATGATTGTTGTTGTATGAATGCCATTGTATGATTGCGATTGTGTGATTGTGATTGTATGATTGTGATTGTGTGATTGTGATTGTATGATTGTGATTGTAGGACTGTGACAGTATGTTTGTGATTGGATGATTGTGATTGTATGATTGTGATTGTATGACTGTGATTTTATGATTGTGATTGTATGATTGTGATTGTGTGATTGTGATTTTATGATTGAGATTGTATGATTGTGACGGTATGAGTGTGATTGTATGATTGTGATAGTATGATTGTTTTTGCATGATTGCGATTGCAGAATTGTGCTTGTATGATTGTTATTGTATGATTGTGGTTGTATGTTTGTGATTGTATCAATGTGATTGTATGGGTGTGTTTGTATGGTTGTGATTGTATGACTGCGATTGTATGATCGTGATTGTATGATTGTGATTGTATGATTGTGATTATATGATTGTGATAGTATGATTGCGACTGCAGGATTGTGTTTGTATGATTGCAATTGTATGATTGTGATTGTATGATTGTGATTGCATGGTAGTGATTGTAATTGCGATTGTATCATTGTAATTGTATGACTGTGGTAGTATGACTGTGATTGTATGATAGTGATTGTATGATTGCGACTGTATGATTGGGATTGTATGATTGTGATTGCATTTTTGTGAATGTACGATTGTGATTGTACGATTGTGATTGTACGATTGTGATTGTACGATTGTGATTGTACGATTGTGATTGTATGATTGTGATAGTATGATTGTGATTGTATGATTGTGATTGTATGATTGTGATTGTATGATTGTGATTGTATGATTGTGATTGTATGAGTGTGATTGTATGATTGTGACCTAATGAGTGTGATTGTATGATTGTGATTGTATGATTGCGATTGTATCAATGTTTTTTGGAGATTGTATTTATATGATTGCGATTGTATGATTGTTATTGTATGATTGTGATTGTATGTTTGTGATTGTATTATTGTGATTGTATAGTTGTGATTGTATGGTTGTAATTGTATGATTGCGATTGTATGATCGTGATTGTATGATTGTGATTGTATGATTGTGCTTGTATGATTGTGATTGTATGATTGTAATTGTATCAATGTTTTTGGGAGATTGTATTCATATGATTGCGATTGTACGATTGTGATTGAATGATTGTGATTTTATGATCGTGATTATATGACTGTGATTGTACGATAGTGATTGAATGATTGCGATTGTATGATTGTGATTGAATGACTGCTTTTGAATGTTTGTGATTGTATTATTGTGATTGTATGATTGTGATTGTATGATTGTGACTGTATTATTGTGATTTTATGATTGTGATTGTATGATTGTTTTTGGGAGATTGTATTTATATGATTGCGAATGTATGATTGTGATTGAATGATTGTGATTGTATGATTGTGATTGTATGATTGTGATTGTATGATTGTGACTGTATGATTGTGATTGTATGATTGCGATACTATGATTGTTATTGCATGATTACGATTGCAGGATTGTGCTTGTATGATTGTGATTGTATGATTGTGGTTGTATGTTTGTGATTGTATCAATGTGATTGTATGGTTGTGATTGTATGGTTGTGATTGTATGACTGCGATTGTATGATCGTGATTGTATGATTGTGATTGTATGATTGTGATTATATGATTGTGATAGTATGATTGCGACTGCAGGATTGAGCTTGTATGATTGCAATTGTATGATTGTGATTGTATGATTGTGATTGTATGATTGTGATTGTAGGACTGTGACAGTATGTTTCTGATTGTATGATTGTGATTGCATGATTGTGATTGTAATTGCGATTGTATGATTGTAATTGTGTGACTGTGGTAGTATGACTCTGATTGTATGATAGTGATTGTATGATTGCGACTGTATGATTGGGATTGTATGATTGTGATTGTATTTTTGTGAATGTATGATTGTGATTGTATGACTGTGATTGTATGATTGTGATTGTAGGACTGTGATTGTATGTCTGTGATTTTATGATTGTGATTGTATGATTGTGATTGTGTGATTGTGATTTTATGATTGAGATTGTATGATTGTGACGGTATGAGTGTGATTGTATGATTGTGATAGTATGATTGTTTTTGCATGATTGCGATTGCAGAATTGTGCTTGTATGATTGTTATTGTATGATTGTGGTTGTATGTTTGTGATTGTATCAATGTGATTGTATGGTTGTGATTGTATGGTTGTGATTGTATGATTGCGATTGTATGATCGTGATTGTATGATTGTGATTGTATGATTGTGATTATATGATTGTGATAGTATGATTGCGACTGCAGGATTGTGTTTGTATGATTGCAATTGTATGATTGTGATTGTATGATTGTGATTGCATGGTAGTGATTGTAATTGCGATTGTATGATTGTAATTGTATGACTGTGGTAGTATGACTGTGATTGTATGATAGTGATTGTATGATTGCGACTGTATGATTGGGATAGTATGATTGTGATTGCATTTTTGTGAATGTATGATTGTGATTGTATGACTGTGATTGTATGATTGTGATTGTATGATTGTGACTGTCTTATTGTGATTGTATGATTGTGATTGTATCAGTGTTTTTGGGAGATTGTATTTATATGATTGCGATTGTATGATTGAGATTGAATGATTGTGATTGTATGATTGTGATTGTATGATTGTGATTGTATGAGTGCGATTGTATGATTGCGATTTTATGATTGTGATTGTATGATTGCGATTGCAGGATTGTGATTGTATGATGGTGATTGTATGACTGTGACTGTATTATTGTGATTGTATGATTGTGATTGTATGATGGTGATGGTATGATTATGATTTTACAATTGTTGTTGTTTGATTGCGATTGTATGATTGTGATTGTATGATTGTGATTGTAGGACTGTGACAGTATGTTTCTAATTGTATGATTGTGATTGTATGATTGTGATTGTATCAATGTTTTTTGGAGATTGTATTTATATGATTGCGATTGTATGATAGTTATTGTATGATTGTGATTGTATGTTTGTTATTGTATTATTGTGATTGTATGGTTGTAATTATATGATTGCGATTGTATGATCGTGATTGTATGATTGTGTATGTATGATTCTGATTGTATGTTTGTGATTGCATGATTGTGATTGCATGATTGTGATTGTAATTGCGATTGTATGAATGTAATTGTATGACTGTGGTAGTATGACTCTGATAGTATGATAGTGATTGTATGATTGCGACTGTATGATTGGGATTGTATGATTGTGATTGTGTTTTTGTGAATGTATGATTGTGATTGTATGACTGTGATTTTATGATTGTGATTGTATCAGTGTTTTTGGGAGATTGTATTTATATGATTGCGATTCTATGATTGTGATTGAATGATTGTAATTGTATGATTGTGATTGTATGATTGTGATTGTATGAGTGCGATTGTATGATTGCGATTTTATGATTGTGATTGTATGATTGTTGTTGTATGAATGCCATTGTATGATTGTGATTGTATGATTGTGATTGTATGATTGTGATTGTAGGACTGTGACAGTATGTTTCTGATTGTATGATTGTGATTGCATGATTGTGATTGTAATTGCGATTGTATGATTGTAATTGTGTGACTGTGGTAGTATGACTCTGATTGTATGATAGTGATTGTATGATTGCGACTGTATGATTGGGATTGTATGATTGTGATTGTATTTTTGTGAATGTATGATTGTGATTGTATGACTGTGATTGTATGATTGTGATTGTATGATTGTGACTGTATTATTGTGATTTTATGATTGTGATTGTATGATTGTTTTTGGGAGATTGTATTTATATGATTGCGAATGTATGATTGTGATTGAATGATTGTGATTGTATGATTGTGATTGTATGATAGTGATTGTATGATTGTGATTGTATGATTGCGATACTATGATTGTTATTGCATGATTACGATTGCAGGATTGTGCTTGTATGATTGTGATTGTATGATTGTGATTGTATGATTCTGATGTTATGAGTGTGATTGTATGATGGTGATTGTATGACTGTGACTGTATTATTGTGATTGTATGATTGTGATTGTATGATGGTGATGGTAGGACTGTGACAGTATGTTTCTAATTGTATGATTGTGATTGCATGGTTGTGATTGTACGATTGTGATTAAACGATTGTGATTAAACGATTGTGATTCTATGATTGTGATTGTATGATTGTGATTTTATGATTGTGACTGTATGACTGTGATTGTATGATTGTGGTCGCATGACTGGGATTGTATGATTGTGATTGTATGATTGTGATAGTATGATTGCGACTGCAGGATTGTGCTTGTATGATTGCAATTGTATGATTGTGATCGTATGATTGTGATTGCATGATTGTGATTGCATGATTGTGATTGTAATTGCGATTGTATGAATGTAATTGTATGACTGTGGTAGTATGACTCTCATTGTATGATAGTGATTGTATGATTGCGACTGTATGATTGGGATTGTATGATTGTGATTGTGTTTTTGTGAATGTATGATTGTGATTGTATGACTGTGATTTTATGATTGTGATTGTATCAGTGTTTTTGGGAGATTGTATTTATATGATTGCGATTCTATGATTGTGATTGAATGATTGTGATTGTATGATTGTGATTGTATGATTGTGATGGTATGAGGGCGATTGTATGATTGCGATTTTATGATTGTGATTGTATGATTGTTGTTGTATGAATGCCATTGTATGATTGTGATTGTATGATTGTGATTGTATGATTGTGATTGTATGATTGTGATTGTAGGACTGTGACAGTATGTTTGTGATTGTATGATTGTGATTGTATGATTGTGATTGTATGATTGTGATTGTATGATTGTGATTGTATGATTGTGATTGTATGATTTTGATTGTGTGATTGTGATTTTATGATTGTGATTGTATGATTGTGACGGTATGAGTGTGATTGTATGATTGTGATAGTATGATTGTTTTTGCATGATTGCGATTGCAGAATTGTGCTTGTATGATTGTTATTGTATGATTGTGGTTGTATGTTTGTGATTGTATTAATGTGATTGTATGGTTGTGATTGTATGATTGCGATTGTATGATCGTGATTGTATGATTGTGATTGTATAGTTGTGATTCTGTGATTGTGATTGTATGATTGTGATTGTATGATTGCGATTGTATGTTTGTGATTGCATGGTTGTGATTGCACGATTGTGATTGCACGATTGTGATTCTATGATTGTAATTGTATGATTGTGACTGTATGAGTGTGATTGTATGATTGCGATTGTATGACTGTGATTGTATGACTGTGATTGTATGATTGTGATTGTATGGTTGTGATTGTATGAGTGCGATTGTATGATTGCGATTTTATGATTGTGATTGTATGATTGTTGTTGTATGAATGCCATTGTATGATTGCGATTGTGTGATTGTGATTGTATGATTGTGATTGTGTGATTGTGATTGTATGATTGTGATTGTAGGACTGTGACAGTATGTTTGTGATTGGATGATTGTGATTGTATGATTGTGATTGTATGACTGTGATTTTATGATTGTGATTGTATGATTGTGATTGTGTGATTGTGATTTTATGATTGAGATTGTATGATTGTGACGGTATGAGTGTGATTGTATGATTGTGATAGTATGATTGTTTTTGCATGATTGCGATTGCAGAATTGTGCTTGTATGATTGTTATTGTATGATTGTGGTTGTATGTTTGTGATTGTATCAATGTGATTGTATGGTTGTGATTGTATGGTTGTGATTGTATGGTTGTGATTGTATGACTGCGATTGTATGATCGTGATTGTATGATTGTGATTGTATGATTGTGATTATATGATTGTGATAGTATGATTGCGACTGCAGGATTGTGTTTGTATGATTGCAATTGTATGATTGTGACTGTATGATTGTGATTGCATGGTAGTGATTGTAATTGCGATTGTATCATTGTAATTGTATGACTGTGGTAGTATGACTGTGATTGTATGATAGTGATTGTATGATTGCGACTGTATGATTGGGATTGTATGATTGTGATTGCATTTTTGTGAATGTACGATTGTGATTGTACGATTGTGATTGTACGATTGTGATTGTACGATTGTGATTGTACGATTGTGACTGTATGATTGTGATAGTATGATTGTGATTGTATGATTGTGATTGTATGATTGTGATTGTATGATTGTGATTGTATGATTGTGATTGTATGAGTGTGATTGTATGATTGTGACCTAATGAGTGTGATTGTATGATTGTGATTGTATGATTGTGATTGTATCAATGTTTTTTGGAGATTGTATTTATATGATTGCGATTGTATGATTGTTATTGTATGATTGTGATTGTATGTTTGTGATTGTATTATTGTGATTGTATAGTTGTGATTGTATGGTTGTAATTGTATGATTGCGATTGTATGATCGTGATTGTATGATTGTGATTGTATGATTGTGCTTGTATGATTGTGATTGTATGATTGTAATTGTATCAATGTTTTTGGGAGATTGTATTCATATGATTGCGATTGTACGATTGTGATTGAATGATTGTGATTTTATGATCGTGATTATATGACTGTGATTGTATGATAGTGATTGAATGATTGCGATTGTATGATTGTGATTGAATGACTGCTTTTGAATGTTTGTGATTGTATTATTGTGATTGTATGATTGTGATTGTATGATTGTGATTGTATGATTGTGATTGTATGATTGTGATTGTATGATTGTGATTGTATGATTGTGATTGTATGATTGTGATTGTATGATTGTGATTGTATGATTGTGATTGTATGATTGTGATTGTATGAGTGTGATTGTATGATTGTGATTGTATGACTGTGATTGTATGACTGTGATTGTATGATTGTGATTGTATGATTGTGATTTTATGATTGTGACTGTACGACTGTGATTGTATGATTGTGGTCGCATGACTAGGATTGTATGATTGTGATTGTATGATTGTGATTATATGATTGTGATAGTATGATTGCGACTGCAGGATTGTGTTTGTATGATTGCAATTGTATGATTGTGATTGTATGATTGTGAATGCATGATAGTGATTGTAATTGCGATTGTATGATTGTAATTGTATGACTGTGGTAGTATGACTGTGATTGCATGATAGTGATTTTATGATTGTGACTGTATGATTGGGATTGTATGATTGTGATTGCATTTTTGTGAATGTATGATTGTGATTGTATGACTGTGATTGTATGATTGTGATTGAATGATTGCGATTGTATGATTGTGATTGAATCACTGCTTTTGAATGTTTGTGATTGTATTATTGTGATTGTATGATTATGATTGTATGACTGTGATTGTATGATTGTGATTGTATGATTGTGACCGTATGAGTGTGATTGTATGATTGTGATAGTATGATTGTTATTGTATTATTGTGACTGTATGATTGTGATTGTATGATTGTGATTGTATGATTGTGATTGTATGATTGTGATTGTATGATTGTGATTGTATGATTGTGATTGTATGATTGTGACGGTATGAGTGTGATTGTATTATTGTGATAGTATGATTGTTATTGCATGATTGCGGTTGCAGAATTGTGTTGGTATGATTGTTATTGTATGATTGTGATTGTATGTTTGTGATTGTATGGTTGTGATTGTATGGTTGTGATTGTATGATTGCGATTGTATGATTGCGATTGTATGATCGTGATTGTATGATTGTGATTGTATAGTTGTGATTGTGTGATTGTGATTGTATGATTGTGATTGTATGATTGCGATTGTATGATTGTGATTGCATGGTTGTGATTGTACGAGTGTGATTGTACGATTGTGATTTTATGATTGTGACTGTATGACTGTGATTGTATGATTGTGGTCGCATGACTGGGATTGTATGATTGTGATTGTATGATTGTGATTGTATGATTGTGATAGTATGATTGCGACTGCAGGATTGTGCTTGTATGATTGCAATTGTATGATTGTGATTGTATGATTGTTATTGTATGATTGTTATTGTATGATTGTGATTGTATGATTGTGACTGTATTATTGTGATTTTATGATTGTGATTGTATGATTGTTTTTGGGAGATTGTATTTATATGATTGCGAATGTATGATTGTGATTGAATGATTGTGATTGTATGATTGTGATTTTATGATTGTGATTGTATGATTGTGACTGTATGATTGTGATTGTATGATTGCGATACTATGATTGTTATTGCATGATTACGATTGCAGGATTGTGCTTGTATGATTGTGATTGTATGATTGTGATTGTATGATTCTGATGTTATGAGTGTGATTGTATGATTGCGATTGCAGGATTGTGATTGTATGATGGTGATTGTATGACTGTGACTGTATTATTGTGATTGTATGATTGTGATTGTATGATTGTGATTGTATGATTGTGATTGTATGATTGTGATTGTATGATTGTGATTGTATGATTGTGATAGTATGATTGTTATTGTATTATTGTGATTGTATGATTGTGATTGTATGATTGTGATTGTATCAATGTGATTGTATGGTTGTGATTGTATGGTTGTGATTGTATGATTGCGATTGTATGATCGTGATTGTATGACTGTGATTGTATGATTGTGATTATATGATTGTGATAGTATGATTGCGACTGCAGGATTGTGTTTGTATGATTGCAATTGTATGATTGTGATTGTATGATTGTGATTGCATGGTAGTGATTGTAATTGCGATTGTATCATTGTAATTGTATGACTGTGGTAGTATGACTGTGATTGTATGATAGTGATTGTATGATTGCGACTGTATGATTGGGATTGTATGATTGTGATTGCATTTTTGTGAATGTATGATTGTGATTGTATGACTGTGATTGTATGATTGTGATTGTATGATTGTGACTGTATTATTGTGATTGTATGATTGTGATTGTATCAGTGTTTTTGGGAGATTGTATTTATATGATTGCGATTGTATGATTGAGAATGAATGATTGTGATTGTATGATTGTGATTGTATGATTGTGATAGTATGATTGTTATTGTATTATTGTGATTGTATGATTGTGATTGTATGATTGTGATTGTATGATTGTGATAGTATGATTGCGACTGCAGGATTGAGCTTGTATGTTTGCAATTGTATGATTGTGATTGTATGATTGTGATTGCATGATTGTGATTGTAATTGCGATTGTATGATTGTAATTGTATGACTGTGGTAGTATGACTCTGATTGTATGATAGTGATTGTATGATTGCGACTGTATGATTGGGATTGTATGATTGTGATTGTGTTTTTGTGGATGTATGATTGTGATTGTATGACTGTGATTTTATGATTGTGATTGTATCAGTGTTTTTGGGAGATTGTATTTATATGATCGCGATTCTATGATTGTGATTGGATGATTGTAATTGTATGATTGTGATTGTATGATTGTGATTGTATGAGTGCGATTGTATGATTGCGATTTTATGATTGTGATTGTATGATTGTTGTTGTATGAATGCCATTGTATGATTGTGATTGTGTGATTGTGACTGTATGATTGTGATCCTGTGATTATGATTGTATGATTGTGATTGTAGGACTGTGACAGTATGTTTGTGATAATATGATTGTGATTGTATGATTGTGATTGTATGACTGTGATTTTATGATTGTGATTGTATGATTGTGATTGTGTGATTGTGATTTTATGATTGAGATTGTATGATTGTGACGGTATGAGTGTGATTGTATGATTGTGATAGTATGATTGTTTTTGCATGATTGCGATTGCAGAATTGTGCTTGTATGATTGTTATTGTATGATTGTGGTTGTATCTTTGTGATTGTATCAATGTGATTGTATGGTTGTGATTGTATGGTTGTGATTGTATGATTGCGATTGTATGATCGTGATTGTATGATTGTGATTGTATGATTGTGATTATATGATAGTGATAGTATGATTGCGACTGCAGGATTGTGTTTGTATGATTGCAATTGTATGATTGTGATTGTATGACTGTGACTGTATGATTGTGATTGTATGATTGTGACTGTATAATTGTGATTGTATGATTGTGATTGTATCAGTGTTTTTGGGAGATTGTATTTATATGATTGCGATTGTATGATTGAGATTGAATGATTGTGATTGTATGATTGTGATTGTATGATTGTGATTGTATGAGTGCGATTGTATGATTGCGATTTTATGATTGTGATTGTATGACTGTTGTTGTATGAATGCCATTGTATGATTTTGATTGTATGATTGTGATTGTACGATTGTGATTGTACGATTGTGATTGTACGATTGTGATTGTACGATTGTGATTGTATGATTGTGATTGTATGATTGTGATTGTATGATTGTGATAGTATGATTGTGATTGTATGATTGTGATTGTATGATTGTCATTGTATGATTGTGATTGTATGATTGTGATTGTATGAGTGTGATTGTATGATTGTGACTATATGAGTGTGATTGTATGATTGTGATTGTATCAATGTTTTTTGGAGATTGTATTTATATGATTGCGATTGTATGATTGTTATTGTATGATTGTGATTGTATGTTTGTGATTGTATGGTTGTAATTGTATGATTGCGATTGTATGATCGTGATTGTATGATTGTGATTGTATGATTGTGCTTGTATGATTGTGATTGTATGATTGTAATTGTATCAATGTTTTTGGGAGATTGTATTTATATGATTGCGAATGTATGATTGTGATTGAATGATTGTGATTGTATGATTGTGATTGTATGATTGTGATTGTATGATTGTGATTGTATGATTGTGATTGTATGATTGTGATTGTATGATTGTGATTGTATGATTGTGATTGTATGATTGTGATTGTATGATTGTGATTGTATGATTGTGATTGTATGAGTGTGATTGTATGATTGTGATTGTATGACTGTGATTGTATGACTGTGATTGTATGATTGTGATTTTATGATTGTGACTGTATGACTGTGATTGTATGATTGTGGTCGCATGACTAGGATTGTATGATTGTGATTGTATGATTGTGATTATATGATTGTGATAGTATGATTGCGACTGCAGGATTGTGTTTGTATGATTGCAATTGTATGATTGTGATTGTATGATTGTGAATGCATGATAGTGATTGTAACTGCGATTGTATGATTGTAATTGTATGACTGTGGTAGTATGACTGTGATTGCATGATAGTGATTGTATGATTGTGACTGTATGATTGGGATTGTATGATTGTGATTGCATTTTTGTGAATGTATGATTGTGATTGTATGACTGTGATTGTATGATTGTGATTGAATGATTGCGATTGTATGATTGTGATTGAATCACTGCTTTTGAATGTTTGTGATTGTATTATTGTGATTGTATGATTATGATTGTATGACTGTGATTGTATGATTGTGATTGTATGATTGTGACCGTATGAGTGTGATTGTATGATTGTGATAGTATGATTGTTATTGTATTATTGTGACTGTATGATTGTGATTGTATGATTGTTATTGTATGATTGTGATTGTATGTTTGTGATTGTATGGTTGTGATTGTATGGTTGTGATTGTATGATTGCGATTGTATGATTGCGATTGTATGATCGTGATTGTATGATTGTGATTGTATAGTTGTGATTGTGTGATTGTGATTGTATGATTGTGATTGTATGATTGCGATTGTATGATTGTGATTGCATGGTTGTGATTGTACGATTGTGATTGTACGATTGTGATTTTATGATTGTGACTGTATGACTGTGATTGTATGATTGTGGTCGCATGACTGGGATTGTATGATTGTGATTGTATGATTGTGATTGTATGATTGTGATAGTATGATTGCGACTGCAGGATTGTGCTTGTATGATTGCAATTGTATGATTGTGATTGTATGATTGTGATTGCATGATTGTGATTGCATGATTGTGATTGTAATTGCGATTGTATGAATGTAATTGTATGACTTGTGGTAGTATGGCTCTGATTGTATGATAGTGATTGTATGATTGCGACTGTATGATTGGGATTGTATGATTGTGATTGTGTTTTTGTGGATGTATGATTGTGATTGTATGACTGTGATTTTATGATTGTGATTGTATCAGTGTTTTTGGGAGATTGTATTTATATGATCGCGATTCTATGATTGTGATTGGATTATTGTAATTGTATGATTGTGATTGTATGATTGTGATTGTATGAGTGCGATTGTATGATTGCGATTTTATGATTGTGATTGTATGATTGTTGTTGTATGAATGCCATTGTATGATTGTGATTGTGTGATTGTGATTGTATGATTGTGATTCTGTGATTATGATTGTATGATTGGGATTGTAGGACTGTGACAGTATGTTTGTGATAATATGTTTGTGATTGTATGATTGTGATTGTATGACTGTGATTTTATGATTGTGATTGTATGATTGTGATTGTGTGATTGTGATTTTATGATTGAGATTGTATGATTGTGACGGTATGAGTGTGATTGTATGATTGTGATAGTATGATTGTTTTTGCATGATTGCGATTGCAGAATTGTGCTTGTATGATTGTTATTGTATGATTGTGGTTGTATGTTTGTGATTGTATCAATGTGATTGTATGGTTGTGATTGTATGGTTGTGATTGTATGATTGCGATTGTATGATCGTGATTGTATGATTGTGATTGTATGATTGTGCTTGTATGATTGTGATTGTATGATTGTAATTGTATCAATGTTTTTGGGAGATTGTATTCATATGATTGCGATTGTATGATTGTGATTGAATGATTGTGATTGTATGATCGTGATTATATGACTGTGATTGTATGATAGTGATTGAATGATTGCGATTGTATGATTGTGATTGAATGACTGCTTTTGAATGTTTGTGATTGTATTATTGTGATTGTATGATTATGGTTGTATGACTGTGATTGTATGATTGTGATTGTATGATTGTGACCGTATGAGTGTGAGTGTATGATTGTGATAGTATGATTGTTATTGTATTATTGTGATTGTATGATTGTGATTGTATGATTGTTTTTGGGAGATTGTATTTATATGATTGCGAATGTATGATTGTGATTGAATGATTGTGATTGTATGATTGTGATTGTATGATTGTGATTGTATGATTGTGATTGTATGATTGTGATTGTATGATTGTGATTGTACGATTGTGATTGTATGATTGTGATTGTATGATAGTGATTGTATGATTGTGACTGTATGATTGGGATTGTATGATTGTGATTGCATTTTTGTGAATGCATGATTGTGATTTTATGACTGTGATTGTATGATTGTGACTGTATTATTGTGATTGTATGATTGTGATTGTATCAGTGTTTTTGGGAGATTGTATTTATATGATTGCGATTGTATGATTGTGATTGAATGATTGTGATTGTATGATTGTGATTGTATGATTCTGATTGTATGAGTGCGATTGTATGATTGCGATTTTATGATTGTGATTGTATGATTGTTGTTGTATGAAAGCCATTGTATGATTGTGATTGTATGATTGTGATTGTATGATTGTGATTGTAGGATTGTGACAGTATGTTTCTGATTGTATGATTGTGATTGGATGATTGTGATTGTACAATTGTGATTGTGCGATTGTGATTGTACGATTGTGATTGTACGATTGTGATTGTACGATTGTGATTGTACGATTGTGATTGTACGATTGTGATTGTACGATTGTGATTGTACGATTGTGATTGTATGTGTGTGATTGTATGATTGTGACTATATGAGTGTGATTGTATGATTGTGATTGTATGATTGTGATTGTATCAATGTTTTTTGGAGATTGTATTTATATGATTGCGATTGTATGATTGTTATTGTATGATTGTGATTGTATGTTTGTGATTGTATTATTGTGATTGTATGGTTGTGATTGTATGGTTGTAATTGTATGATTGCGATTGTATGATCGTGATTGTATGATTGTGATTGTATGATTGTGCTTGTATCAATGTTTTTGGGAGATTGTATTCATATGATTGCGATTGTATGATTGTGATTGAATGACTGTGATTGTATGATCGTGATTATATGACTGTGATTGTATGATAGTGATTGAATGATTGCGATTGTATGATTGTGATTGAATGACTGCTTTTGAATGTTTGTGATTGTATTATTGTGATTGTATGATTATGATTGTATGACTGTGATTGTATGATTGTGATTGTATGATTGTGACCGTATGAGTGTGGTTGTATGATTGTGATAGTATGATTGTTATTGCATGATTGCGATTGCAGAATTGTGTTGGTATGATTGTTATTGTATGATTGTGATTGTATGTTTGTGATTGTATGGTTGTGATTGTATGGCTGTGATTGTATGATTGCGATTGTATGATCGTGATTGTATGATTGTGATTGTATAGTCGTGATTGTGTGATTGTGATTCTATGATTGTGATTGTATGATTGCGATTGTATGATTGTGATTGCATGGTTGTGATTGTACGATTGTGATTGTACGATTGTGATTCTATGATTGTGATTGTATGATTGTGACTGTATGAGTGTGATTGTATGATTGTGATTATATGATTGTGATTGTATGATTGCGATTGTATGATCGTGATTGTATGATTGTGATTGTATAGTCGTGATTGTCTGATTGTGATTCTATGATTGTGATTGTATGATTGCGATTGTATGATTGTGATTGCATGGTTGTGATTGTACGAATGTGATTGTACGATTGTGATTCTATGATTGTGATTGTATGATTGTGACTGTATGATTGTGATAGTATGATTGCGACTGCAGGATTGTGCTTGTACGATTGCAATTGTATGATTGTGATTGTATGATTGTGATTGCATGATTGTGATTGCATGATTGTGATTGTAATTGCGATTGTATGAATGTAATTGTATGACTGTGGTAATATGACTCTGATTGTATGATAGTGATTGCATGATTGCGACTGTATGATTGGGATTGTATGATTGTGATTGTATGATTGTGATTGTATGATTGTGCTTGTATGATTGTGATTGTATGATTGTGATTGTATCAATGTTTTTGGGAGATTGTATTCATATGATTGCGATTGTATGATTGTGATTGAATGACTGTGATTGTATGATCGTGATTATATGACTGTGATTTTATGATAGTGATTGAATGATTGCGATTTTATGATTGTGATTGAACGACTGCTTTTGAATGTTTGTGATTGTATTATTGTGATTGTATGATTATGATTGTATGACTGTGATTGTATGATTGTGATTGTATGATTGTGACCGTATGAGTGTGAGTGTATGATTGTGATAGTATGATTGTTATTGTATTATTGTGATTGTATGATTGTGATTGTATGATTGTGATTGTAGGACTGTGACAGTATGTTTGTGATTGTATGATTGTGATTGTATGATTGCGATTGTATGATTGTGATTGCATGGTTGTGATTGCAGGATTGTGATTGCACGATTGTGATTCTATGATAGTGATTGTATGATTGTGACTGTATGAGTGTGACTGTATGATTGTGATTGTATGACTGTGATTGTATGACTGTGATTGTATGATTGTGATTGTATGAATGTGATTGTATGATTGTGATTGTATGATTGTGACGGTGTGAGTGTGATTGTATGATTGTGATAGTATGATTTTTATTGCATGATTGCGATTGCAGAATTTTGTTGGTATGATTGTTATTGTATGATTGTGATTGTATGTTTGTGATTGTATGGTTGTGATTGTATGGTTGTGATTGTATGATTGCGATTGTATGATCGTGATTGTATGATTGTTGTTGTATGAATGCCATTGTATGATTGTGATTTTATGATTGTGACTGTATGACTGTGATTGTATGATTGTGGTCGCATGACTGGGATTGTATGATTGTGATTGTATGATTGTTATTGTATGATTGTGATTGTATGATTGTAATAGTATGATTGCGACTGCAGGATTGTGCTTGTATGATTGCAATTGTATGATTGTGATTGTATGATTGTGATTGCATGATTGTGATTGCATGATTGTGATTGTAATTGCGATTGTATGAATGTAATTGTATGACTGTGGTAGTATGACTCTGATTGTATGATAGTGATTGTATGATTGCGACTGCAGGATTGTGTTTGTATGATTGCAATTGTATGATTGTGATTGTATGATTGTGAATGCATGATAGTGATTGTAATTGCGATTGTATGATTGTAATTGTATGACTGTGGTAGTATGACTGTGATTGTATGATAGTGATTGTATGATTGTGACTGTATGATTGGGATTGTATGATTGTGATTGCATTTTTGTGAATGCATGATTGTGATTTTATGACTGTGATTGTATGATTGTGATTGTATGATTGTGACTGTATTATTGTGATTGTATGATTGTGATTGTATCAGTGTTTTTGGGAGATTGTATTTGTATGATTTCGATTGTATGATTGTGATTGAATGATTGTGATTGTATGATTGTGATTGTATGAGTGCGATTGTATGATTGCGATTTTATGATTGTGATTGTATGATTGTTGTTGTATGAAAGCCATTGTATGATTGTGATTGTATGATTGTGATTGTATGATTGTGATTGTATGATTGTGATTGTAGGATTGTGACAGTATGTTTCTGATTGTATGATTGTGATTGGATGATTGTGATTGTACAATTGTGATTGTGCGATTGTGATTGTACGATTGTGATTGTACGATTGTGATTGTACGATTGTGATTGTACGATTGTGATTGTACGATTGTGATTGTACGATTGTGATTGTACGATTGTGATTGTACGATTGTGATTGTATGAGTGTGATTGTATGATTGTGACTATATGAGTGTGATTGTATGATTGTGATTGTATCAATGTTTTTTGGAGATTGTATTTATATGATTGCGATTGTATGATTGTTATTGTATGATTGTGATTGTATGTTTGTGATTGTATTATTGTGATTGTATGGTTGTGATTGTATGGTTGTAATTGTATGATTGCGATTGTATGATCGTGATTGTATGATTGTGATTGTATGATTGTGCTTGTATGATTGTGATTGTATGATTGTGCTTGTATGATTGTGATTGTATGATTGTGATTGTATCAATGTTTTTGGGAGATTGTATTCATATGATTGCGATTGTATGATTGTGATTGAATGACTGTGATTGTATGATCGTGATTATATGACTGTGATTGTATGATAGTGATTGAATGATTGCGATTGTATGATTGTGATTGAATGACTGCTTTTGAATGTTTGTGATTGTATTATTGTGATTGTATGATTATGATTGTATGACTGTGATTGTATGATTGTGATTGTATGATTGTGACCGTATGAGTGTGGTTGTATGATTGTGATAGTATGATTGTTATTGCATGATTGCGATTGCAGAATTGTGTTGGTATGATTGTTATTGTATGATTGTGATTGTATGTTTGTGATTGTATGGTTGTGATTGTATGGCTGTGATTGTATGATTGCGATTGTATGATCGTGATTGTATGATTGTGAGTGTATAGTCGTGATTGTGTGACTGTGATTCTATGATTGTGATTGTATGATTGCGATTGTATGATTGTGATTGCATGGTTGTGATTGTACGATTGTGATTGTACGATTGTGATTCTATGATTGTGATTGTATGATTGTGACTGTATGAGTGTGATTGTATGATTGTGATTGTATGATTGTGATTGTATGATTGTGATTGTATGATTGTGACGGTGTGAGTGTGATTGTATGATTGTGATAGTATGATTTTTATTGCATAATTGCGATTGCAGAATTGTGTTGGTATGATTGTTATTGTATGATTGTGATTGTATGTTTGTGATTGTATGGTTGTGATTGTATGGTTGTGATTGTGTGATTGCGATTGTATGATCGTGATTGTATGATTGTTGTTGTATGAATGCCATTGTATGATTGTGATTTTATGATTGTGACTGTATGACTGTGATTGTATGATTGTGGTCGCATGGCTAGGATTGTATGATTGTGATTGTATGATTGTGATTGTATGATTGTGATTGTAGGACTGTGACAGTATGTTTGTGATTGTATGATTGTGATTGTATGATTGTGATTGTATGATTGCGATTGTATGATTGTGATTGCATGGTTGTGATTGCACGATTGTGATTGCACGATTGTGATTGTATGATTGTGATTGTATGATTGTGATTGTAGGACTGTGACAGTATGTTTGTGATAATATGTTTGTGATTGTATGATTGTGATTGTATGACTGTGATTTTATGATTGTGATTGTATGATTGTGATTGTGTGATTGTGATTTTATGATTGAGATTGTATGTTTGTGACGGTATGAGTGTGATTGTATGATTGTGATAGTATGATTGTTTTTGCATGATTGCGATTGCAGAATTGTGCTTGTATGATTGTTATTGTATGATTGTGGTTGTATGTTTGTGATTGTATCAATGTGATTGTATGGTTGTGATTGTATGGTTGTGATTGTATGATTGCGATTGTATGATCGTGATTGTATGATTGTGATTGTATGATTGTGCTTGTATGATTGTGATTGTATGATTGTGATAGTATGATTGTTATTGTATTATTGTGATTGTATGATTGTGATTGTATGATTGTGATTGTATGATTGTTTTTGGGAGATTGTATTTATATGATTGCGAATGTATGATTGTGATTGAATGATTGTGATTGTATGATTGTGATTGTATGATTGTGATTGTATGATTGTGATTGTATGATTGTGATTGTATGATTGTGATTGTACGATTGTGATTGTATGATTGTGATTGTATGATAGTGATTGTATGATTGTGACTGTATGATTGGGATTGTATGATTGTGATTGCATTTTTGTGAATGCATGATTGTGATTTTATGACTGTGATTGTATGATTGTGACTGTATTATTGTGATTGTATGATTGTGATTGTATCAGTGTTTTTGGGAGATTGTATTTATATGATTGCGATTGTATGATTGTGATTGAATGATTGTGATTGTATGATTGTGATTGTATGATTCTGATTGTATGAGTGCGATTGTATGATTGCGATTTTATGATTGTGATTGTATGATTGTTGTTGTATGAAAGCCATTGTATGATTGTGATTGTATGATTGTGATTGTATGATTGTGATTGTAGGATTGTGACAGTATGTTTCTGATTGTATGATTGTGATTGGATGATTGTGATTGTACAATTGTGATTGTGCGATTGTGATTGTACGATTGTGATTGTACGATTGTGATTGTACGATTGTGATTGTACGATTGTGATTGTACGATTGTGATTGTACGATTGTGATTGTATGTGTGTGATTGTATGATTGTGACTATATGAGTGTGATTGTATGATTGTGATTGTATGATTGTGATTGTATCAATGTTTTTTGGAGATTGTATTTATATGATTGCGATTGCATGATTGTTATTGTATGATTGTGATTGTATGTTTGTGATTGTATTATTGTGATTGTATGGTTGTGATTGTATGGTTGTAATTGTATGATTGCGATTGTATGATCGTGATTGTATGATTGTGATTGTATGATTGTGCTTGTATCAATGTTTTTGGGAGATTGTATTCATATGATTGCGATTGTATGATTGTGATTGAATGACTGTGATTGTATGATCGTGATTATATGACTGTGATTGTATGATAGTGATTGAATGATTGCGATTGTATGATTGTGATTGAATGACTGCTTTTGAATGTTTGTGATTGTATTATTGTGATTGTATGATTATGATTGTATGACTGTGATTGTATGATTGTGATTGTATGATTGTGACCGTATGAGTGTGGTTGTATGATTGTGATAGTATGATTGTTATTGCATGATTGCGATTGCAGAATTGTGTTGGTATGATTGTTATTGTATGATTGTGATTGTATGTTTGTGATTGTATGGTTGTGATTGTATGGCTGTGATTGTATGATTGCGATTGTATGATCGTGATTGTATGATTGTGATTGTATAGTCGTGATTGTGTGATTGTGATTCTATGATTGTGATTGTATGATTGCGATTGTATGATTGTGATTGCATGGTTGTGATTGTACGATTGTGATTGTACGATTGTGATTCTATGATTGTGATTGTATGATTGTGACTGTATGAGTGTGATTGTATGATTGTGATTATATGATTGTGATTGTATGATTGCGATTGTATGATCGTGATTGTATGATTGTGATTGTATAGTCGTGATTGTCTGATTGTGATTCTATGATTGTGATTGTATGATTGCGATTGTATGATTGTGATTGCATGGTTGTGATTGTACGAATGTGATTGTACGATTGTGATTCTATGATTGTGATTGTATGATTGTGACTGTATGATTGTGATAGTATGATTGCGACTGCAGGATTGTGCTTGTACGATTGCAATTGTATGATTGTGATTGTATGATTGTGATTGCATGATTGTGATTGCATGATTGTGATTGTAATTGCGATTGTATGAATGTAATTGTATGACTGTGGTAATATGACTCTGATTGTATGATAGTGATTGCATGATTGCGACTGTATGATTGGGATTGTATGATTGTGATTGTATGATTGTGATTGTATGATTGTGCTTGTATGATTGTGATTGTATGATTGTGATTGTATCAATGTTTTTGGGAGATTGTATTCATATGATTGCGATTGTATGATTGTGATTGAATGACTGTGATTGTATGATCGTGATTATATGACTGTGATTTTATGATAGTGATTGAATGATTGCGATTTTATGATTGTGATTGAACGACTGCTTTTGAATGTTTGTGATTGTATTATTGTGATTGTATGATTATGATTGTATGACTGTGATTGTATGATTGTGATTGTATGATTGTGACCGTATGAGTGTGAGTGTATGATTGTGATAGTATGATTGTTATTGTATTATTGTGATTGTATGATTGTGATTGTATGATTGTGATTGTATGATTGTGATTGTAGGACTGTGACAGTATGTTTGTGATTGTATGATTGTGATTGTATGATTGCGATTGTATGATTGTGATTGCATGGTTGTGATTGCAGGATTGTGATTGCACGATTGTGATTCTATGATAGTGATTGTATGATTGTGACTGTATGAGTGTGACTGTATGATTGTGATTGTATGACTGTGATTGTATGACTGTGATTGTATGATTGTGATTGTATGAATGTGATTGTATGATTGTGATTGTATGATTGTGACGGTGTGAGTGTGATTGTATGATTGTGATAGTATGATTTTTATTGCATGATTGCGATTGCAGAATTGTGTTGGTATGATTGTTATTGTATGATTGTGATTGTATGTTTGTGATTGTATGGTTGTGATTGTATGGTTGTGATTGTATGATTGCGATTGTATGATCGTGATTGTATGATTGTTGTTGTATGAATGCCATTGTATGATTGTGATTTTATGATTGTGACTGTATGACTGTGATTGTATGATTGTGGTCGCATGACTGGGATTGTATGATTGTGATTGTCTGATTGTTATTGTATGATTGTGATTGTATGATTGTAATAGTATGATTGCGACTGCAGGATTGTGCTTGTATGATTGCAATTGTATGATTGTGATTGTATGATTGTGATTGCATGATTGTGATTGCATGATTGTGATTGTAATTGCGATTGTATGAATGTAATTGTATGACTGTGGTAGTATGACTCTGATTGTATGATAGTGATTGTATGATTGCGACTGCAGGATTGTGTTTGTATGATTGCAATTGTATGATTGTGATTGTATGATTGTGAATGCATGATAGTGATTGTAATTGCGATTGTATGATTGTAATTGTATGACTGTGGTAGTATGACTGTGATTGTATGATAGTGATTGTATGATTGTGACTGTATGATTGGGATTGTATGATTGTGATTGCATTTTTGTGAATGCATGATTGTGATTTTATGACTGTGATTGTATGATTGTGATTGTATGATTGTGACTGTATTATTGTGATTGTATGATTGTGATTGTATCAGTGTTTTTGGGAGATTGTATTTGTATGATTTCGATTGTATGATTGTGATTGAATGATTGTGATTGTATGATTGTGATTGTATGAGTGCGATTGTATGATTGCGATTTTATGATTGTGATTGTATGATTGTTGTTGTATGAAAGCCATTGTATGATTGTGATTGTATGATTGTGATTGTATGATTGTGATTGTATGATTGTGATTGTAGGATTGTGACAGTATGTTTCTGATTGTATGATTGTGATTGGATGATTGTGATTGTACAATTGTGATTGTGCGATTGTGATTGTACGATTGTGATTGTACGATTGTGATTGTACGATTGTGATTGTACGATTGTGATTGTACGATTGTGATTGTACGATTGTGATTGTACGATTGTGATTGTACGATTGTGATTGTACGATTGTGATTGTATGAGTGTGATTGTATGATTGTGACTATATGAGTGTGATTGTATGATTGTGATTGTATCAATGTTTTTTGGAGATTGTATTTATATGATTGCGATTGTATGATTGTTATTGTATGATTGTGATTGTATGTTTGTGATTGTATTATTGTGATTGTATGGTTGTGATTGTATGGTTGTAATTGTATGATTGCGATTGTATGATCGTGATTGTATGATTGTGATTGTATGATTGTGCTTGTATGATTGTGATTGTATGATTGTGCTTGTATGATTGTGATTGTATGATTGTGATTGTATCAATGTTTTTGGGAGATTGTATTCATATGATTGCGATTGTATGATTGTGATTGAATGACTGTGATTGTATGATCGTGATTATGTGACTGTGATTGTATGATAGTGATTGAATGATTGCGATTGTATGATTGTGATTGAATGACTGCTTTTGAATGTTTGTGATTGTATTATTGTGATTGTATGATTATGATTGTATGACTGTGATTGTATGATTGTGATTGTATGATTGTGACCGTATGAGTGTGGTTGTATGATTGTGATAGTATGATTGTTATTGCATGATTGCGATTGCAGAATTGTGTTGGTATGATTGTTATTGTATGATTGTGATTGTATGTTTGTGATTGTATGGTTGTGATTGTATGGCTGTGATTGTATGATTGCGATTGTATGATCGTGATTGTATGATTGTGATTGTATAGTCGTGATTGTGTGTCTGTGATTCTATGATTGTGATTGTATGATTGCGATTGTATGATTGTGATTGCATGGTTGTGATTGTACGATTGTGATTGTACGATTGTGATTCTATGATTGTGATTGTATGATTGTGACTGTATGAGTGTGATTGTATGATTGTGATTGTATGATTGTGATTGTATGATTGTGATTGTATGATTGTGACGGTGTGAGTGTGATTGTATGATTGTGATAGTATGATTTTTATTGCATGATTGCGATTGCAGAATTGTGTTGGTATGATTGTTATTGTATGATTGTGATTGTATGTTTGTGATTGTATGGTTGTGATTGTATGGTTGTGATTGTGTGATTGCGATTGTATGATCGTGATTGTATGATTGTTGTTGTATGAATGCCATTGTATGATTGTGATTTTATGATTGTGACTGTATGACTGTGATTGTATGATTGTGGTCGCATGGCTAGGATTGTATGATTGTGATTGTATGATTGTGATTGTAGGACTGTGACAGTATGTTTGTGATTGTATGATTGTGATTGTATGATTGTGATTGTATGATTGCGATTGTATGATTGTGATTGCATGGTTGTGATTGCACGATTGTGATTGCACGATTGTGATTGTATGATTGTGATTGTATGATTGTGATTGTAGGACTGTGACAGTATGTTTGTGATTGTATGATTGCGATTGTATGATCGTGATTGTATGATTGTGATTGTAGGACTGTGACAGTATGTTTGTGATTGTATGATTGTGATTGTATGATTGTGATTGTATGATTGCGATTGTATGATTGTGATTGCATGGTTGTGATTGCACGATTGTGATTGCACGATTGTGATTGTATGATTGTGATTGTATGATTGTGATTGTATGATTGTGATTGTAGGACTGTGACAGTATGTTTGTGATTGTATGATTGCGATTGTATGATCGTGATTGTATGATTGTTGTTGTATGAATGCCATTGTATGATTGTCTTTTTATGATTGTGACTGTATGACTGTGATTGTATGATTGTGGTCGCATGACTGGGATTGTATGATTGTGATTGTATGATTGTTATTGTATGATTGTGATTGTATGATTGTGATAGTATGATTGCGGCTGCAGGATTGTGCTTGTATGATTGCAATTGTATGGTTGTGATTGTATGATTGTGATTGCATGATTGTGATTGCATGATTGTGATTGTAATTGCGATTGTATGAATGTAATTGTATGACTGTGGTTGTATGACTCTGATTGTATGATAGTGATTGTATGATTGCGACTGTATGATTGGGATTGTATGATTGTGATTGTATAGTTGTGATTGTGTGATTGTGATTGTATGATTGTGATTGTATGATTGCGATTGTATGATTGTGATTGCATGGTTGTGATTGCACGATTGTGATTGCACGATTGTAATTCTATGATTGTGATTGTATGATTGTGACTGTATGAGTGTGATTGTATGATTGTGATTGTATGACTGTGATTGTATGACTGTGATTGTATGATTGTGATTGTATGATTGTGATTTTATGATTGTGACTGTATGACTGTGATTGTATGATTGTGGTCGCATGACTAGGATTGTATGATTGTGATTGTATGATTGTGATTATATGATTGTGATAGTATGATTGCGACTGCAGGATTGTGTTTGTATGATTGCAATTGTATGATTGTGATTGTATGATTGTGATTGCATGATAGTGATTGTAATTGCGATTGTATGATTGTAATTGTATGACTGTGGTAGTATGACTCTGATTGTATGATAGTGATTGTATGATTGCGACTGTATGATTGGGATTGTATGATTGTGATTGTATTTTTGTGAATGTATGATTGTGATTGTATGACTGTGATTTTATGATTGTGATTGTATCAGTGTTTTTGGGAGATTGTATTTACATGATTGCGATTGTATCATTGTGATTGAATGATTGTGATTGTATGATTGTGATTGTATGATTGTGATTGTATGAGTGCGATTGTATGATTGCGATTTTATGATTGTGATTGTATGATTGTTGTTGTATGAATGCCATTGTATGATTGCGATTTTATGATTGTGATTGCATGATTGTTGTTGTATGAATGCCATTGTATGATTGTGATTGTATGATTGTGATTGTATAATTGTGATTGTAGGACTGTGACAGTATGTTTGTGATTGTATGATTGTGATTGAATGATTGTGATTGTGTGACTGTGATTGTATGATTGTGATTGTAGGATTGTGGTTGTATGATCGTGATTGTGTGATTGTGATTCTGAGATTGTAATTGTATGGTTGTGATCGTATGACAGTGATTGTATGATTGTGATTGTATGATCGTGATTGTATGATCGTGATTGTATGATCGTGATTGTATGATCGTGATTGTATGATCGTGATTGTATGATCGTGATTGTATGATCGTGATTGTATGATCGTGATTGTATGATCGTGATTGTATGATCGTGATTGTATGATCGTGATTGTATGATCGTGATTGTATGATCGTGATTGTATGATCGTGATTGTATGATCGTGATTGTATGATCGTGATTGTATGATCGTGATTGTATGATCGTGATTGTATGATCGTGATTGTAAGAGTGTGATTGTATGATTGTGACTGTATGAGTGTGATTGTATGATTGTAATAGTATGATTATGATTGTATGATTGTGATTGTATGATTGTGATTGTATTATTGTGATTGTATGATTGTGATTGTATGATTGTGATTGTATGATTGTGATTGTATGATTGTGATTGTATGATTGTGATTGTATGATTGCGATTTTATGATTGTGATTGTATGATTGTGTTTGCATGGTTGTGATTGCACGATTGTCATTGCACGAGTGTGATTCTATGATTGTGATTGTATGATTGCGACTGTATGAGTGTGATTGTATGATTGTGGTTGTATGACTGTGATTGTATGATTGTGATTGTATGATTGTGATTGTATGATTGTGACTGTAGGATTGTGACAGTATGTTTGTGGTTGTATGATTGTGATTGTATGATTGTGATTGTACGATCGTTTTTGTTTGATTGCGATTGTATGATTGTGATTGTATGATTGTGATTGTATTATTGTGATTGTATGATTGTGATTGTATGATTGTGATTGAATGACTGCTTTTGAATGATTGTCATTGTAATATTGTGACTGTATGATTGTGATTGTATGATTGTGATTGTATGACTCTGATTGTATGATTGTGATTGTATGATTGTGATTGTATGATTGGGATTGTATGATTGTGATTGTATGATTGTGATTGTATGATTGAGATTGTATGATTGTGATTGTATGATTGTGATTGTAGGATTGTGATTGTATGATTGTGATTGTATGATTGTGATTGTATGATTGTGATTTTATGATTGTGATTGTATGATTGTGATTGTATGATAGTGATTGTATGATTGTGACTGTATGAGTGTGATTGTATGATTGTGATTGTATGACTGTGATTGTATGACTGTGATTGTATGACTGTGATTGTATGATTGTGATTGTATGAATGTGATTGTATGATTGTGATTGTATGATTGTGACGGTGTGAGTGTGATTGTATGATTGTGATAGTATGATTGTGATTGTATGATTGTTATTGTGTGAATGCCATTGTATGATTGTGACTGTATGATTGTGATTGTATGATTCTGATTGTATGATTGGGATTGTATTATTGTGATTGTATGATTGTGATTGTATGATTGTGATTGTATGATTGTGATTGTATGATTGTGATTGTATGATTGTGATTGTATGATTGTGATTTTATGATTGTGATTTTATGATTGTGAAGGTATGAGTGTGATTGTATGATTGTGATAGTATGATTGTTATTGCATGGTTGCGATTGCAGAATTGTGTTTGTATGATTGTTATTGTATGATTGTGGTTGTATGTTTGTGATTGTATTAATGTGATTGTATGGTTGTGATTGTACGTTTCTGATTGTATGATTGCGATTGTATGATCGTGATTGTATGATTGTGATTGTATAGTTGTGATTGTGTGATTGTGATTGTATGATTGTGATTGTATGATTGCGATTGTATGATTGTGTTTGCATGGTTGTGATTGCACGATTGTCATTGCACGAGTGTGATTCTATGATTGTGATTGTATGATTGCGACTGTATGAGTGTGATTGTATGATTGTGGTTGTATGACTGTGATTGTATGATTGTGATTGTATGATTGTGATTGTATGATTGTGACTGTAGGATTGTGACAGTATGTTTGTGGTTGTATGATTGTGACTGTATGATTGTGATTGTACGATTGTTTTTGTTTGATTGCGATTGTATGATTGTGATTGTATGATTGTGATTGTATTATTGTGATTGTATGATTGTGATTGTATGATTGTGATTGAATGACTGTTTTTGAATGATTGTCATTGTAATATTGTGACTGTATGATTGTGATTGTATGATTGTGATTGTATGACTCTGATTGTATGATAGTGATTGTATGATTGCGACTGTATGATTGGGATTGTATGATTGTGATTGTATTTTTGTGAATGTATGATTGTGATTGTATGACTGTGATTTTATGATTGTGATTGTATCAGTGTTTTTGGGAGATTGTATTTACATGATTGCGATTGTATCATTGTGATTGAATGATTGTGATTGTATGATTGTGATTGTATGATTGTGATTGTATGAGTGCGATTGTATGATTGCGATTTTATGATTGTGATTGTATGATTGTTGTTGTATGAATGCCATTGTATGATTGCGATTTTATGATTGTGATTGCATGATTGTTGTTGTATGAATGCCATTGTATGATTGTGATTGTATGATTGTGATTGTATAATTGTGATTGTAGGACTGTGACAGTATGTTTGTGATTGTATGATTGTGATTGAATGATTGTGATTGTGTGACCGTGATTGTATGATTGTGATTGTAGGATTGTGGTTGTATGATCGTGATTGTGTGATTGTGATTCTGAGATTGTAATTGTATGGTTGTGATCGTATGACAGTGATTGTATGATTGTGATTGTATGATTGTGATTGTATGATTGTGATTGTATGATCGTGATTGTATGATCGTGATTGTATGATCGTGATTGTATGATCGTGATTGTATGATCGTGATTGTATGATCGTGATTGTATGATCGTGATTGTATGATCGTGATTGTATGATCGTGATTGTATGATCGTGATTGTATGATCGTGATTGTATGATCGTGATTGTATTATCGTGATTGTATGATTGTGATTGTATGATTGTGATTGTATGATTGTGATTGTAGGACTGTGACAGTATGTTTGTGATTGTATGATTGTGATTGTATGATTGTGATTGTATGATTGCGATTGTATGATTGTGATTGCATGGTTGTGATTGCACGATTGTGATTGCACGATTGTGATTCTATGATAGTGATTGTATGATTGTGACTGTATGAGTGTGATTGTATGATTGTGATTGTACGACTGTGATTGTATGACTGTGATTGTATGATTGTGATTGTATGAATGTGATTGTATGATTGTGATTGTATGATTGTGACGGTGTGAGTGTGATTGTATGATTGTGATAGTATGATTTTTATTGCATGATTGCGATTGCAGAATTGTGTTGGTATGATTGTTATTGTATGATTGTGATTGTATGTTTGTGATTGTATGGTTGTGAATGTATGGTTGTGATTGTATGATTGCGATTGTATGATCGTGATTGTATGATTGTTGTTGTATGAATGCCATTGTATGATTGTCTTTTTATGATTGTGACTGTATGACTGTGATTGTATGATTGTGGTCGCATGACTGGGATTGTATGATTGTGATTGTATGATTGTTATTGTATGATTGTGATTGTATGATTGTGATAGTATGATTGCGACTGCAGGATTGTGCTTGTATGATTGCAATTGTATGATTGTGATTGTATGATTGTGATTGCATGATTGTGATTGCATGATTGTGATTGTAATTGCGATTGTATGAATGTAATTGTATGACTGTGGTTGTATGACTCTGATTGTATGATAGTGATTGTATGATTGCGACTGTATGATTGGGATTGTATGATTGTGATTGTATAGTTGTGATTGTGTGATTGTGATTGTATGATTGTGATTGTATGATTGCGATTGTATGATTGTGATTGCATGGTTGTGATTGCACGATTGTGATTGCACGATTGTAATTCTATGATTGTGATTGTATGATTGTGACTGTATGAGTGTGATTGTATGATTGTGATTGTATGACTGTGATTGTATGACTGTGATTGTATGATTGTGATTGTATGATTGTGATTTTATGATTGTGACTGTATGACTGTGATTGTATGATTGTGGTCGCATGACTAGGATTGTATGATTGTGATTGTATGATTGTGATTATATGATTGTGATAGTATGATTGCGACTGCAGGATTGTGTTTGTATGATTGCAATTGTATGATTGTGATTGTATGATTGTGATTGCATGATAGTGATTGTAATTGCGATTGTATGATTGTAATTGTATGACTGTGGTAGTATGACTCTGATTGTATGATAGTGATTGTATGATTGCGACTGTATGATTGGGATTGTATGATTGTGACTGTATTTTTGTGAATGTATGATTGTGATTGTATGACTGTGATTTTATGATTGTGATTGTATCAGTGTTTTTGGGAGATTGTATTTACATGATTGCGATTGTATCATTGTGATTGAATGATTGTGATTGTATGATTGTGATTGTATGATTGTGATTGTATGAGTGCGATTGTATGATTGCGATTTTATGATTGTGATTGTATGATTGTTGTTGTATGAATGCCATTGTATGATTGCGATTTTATGATTGTGATTGCATGATTGTTGTTGTATGAATGCCATTGTATGATTGTGATTGTATGATTGTGATTGTATAATTGTGATTGTAGGGCTGTGACAGCATGTTTGTGATTGTATGATTGTGATTGAATGATTGTGATTGTGTGACTGTGATTGTATGATTGTGATTGTAGGATTGTGGTTGTATGATCGTGATTGTGTGATTGTGATTCTGAGATTGTAATTGTATGGTTGTGATCGTATGACAGTGATTGTATGATTGTGATTGTATGATCGTGATTGTATGATCGTGATTGTATGATCGTGATTGTATGATCGTGATTGTATGATCGTGATTGTATGATCGTGATTGTATGATCGTGATTGTATGATCGTGATTGTATGATCGTGATTGTATGATCGTGATTGTATGATCGTGATTGTATGATCGTGATTGTATGATCGTGATTGTATGATCGTGATTGTATGATCGTGATTGTATGATCGTGATTGTATGATTGTGATTGTATGATTGCGATTTTATGATTGTGATTGTATGATTGTTATTGTATGAATGCCATTGTATGATTGTGATTGTATAAGTGCGATTGTATGATTGCGATTTTATGATTGTGATTGTATGATTGTTATTGTGTGAATGCCATTGTATGATTGTGACTGTATGATTGTGATTGTATGATTCTGATTGTATGATTGTGATTGTATTATTGTGATTGTATGATTGTGATTGTATGATTGTGATTGTATGATTGTGATTGTATGATTGTGATTGTATGATTGTGATTGTATGATTGTGATTTTATGATTGTGATTTTATGATTGTGACGGTATGAGTGTGATTGTATGATTGTGATAGTATGATTGTTATTGCATGGTTGCGATTGCAGAATTGTGTTTGTATGATTGTTATTGTATGATTGTGGTTGTATGTTTGTGATTGTATTAATGTGATTGTATGGTTGTGATTGTACGTTTCTGATTGTATGATTGCGATTGTATGATCGTGATTGTATGATTGTGATTGTATAGTTGTGATTGTGTGATTGTGATTGTATGATTGTGATTGTATGATTGCGATTGTATGATTGTGTTTGCATGGTTGTGATTGCACGATTGTCATTGCACGAGTGTGATTCTATGATTGTGATTGTATGATTGCGACTGTATGAGTGTGATTGTATGATTGTGGTTGTATGACTGTGATTGTATGATTGTGATTGTATGATTGTGATTGTATGATTGTGACTGTAGGATTGTGACAGTATGTTTGTGGTTGTATGATTGTGATTGTATGATTGTGATTGTACGATTGTTTTTGTTTGATTGCGATTGTATGATTGCGATTGTATGATTGTGATTGTATGATTGTGATTGTATTATTGTGATTGTATGATTGTGATTGTATGATTGTGATTGAATGACTGCTTTTGAATGATTGTCATTGTAATATTGTGACTGTATGATTGTGATTGTATGATTGTGATTGTATGACTCTGATTGTATGATTGTGATTGTATGATTGTGATTGTATGATTGGGATTGTATGATTGTGATTGTATGATTGTGATTGTATGATTGAGATTGTATGATTGTGATTGTATGATTGTGATTGTAGGATTGTGATTGTATGATCGTGATTGTGTGATTGTGATTCTGAGATTTTAATTGTATGGTTGTGATCGTATGACAGTGATTGTATGATTGTGAATGTATGATTGTGATTGTATGATTGTGATTGTATGATTGTTTTTGTATGACTGTGATTGTATAGTAGTAATTGTATGATTGTCATCGTATGATTGTGATTGTATGATTGTTCTCGTATGATTGTGATTGTATAGTAGTAATTGTATGATTGTCTTCGTATGATTGTGATCGTATGATTGTGATGGTATGATTGTGATTGTATGATTGTGATTGTATGATTCTGATTGTATGATTGTGATTGTATTATTGTGATTGTATGATTGCGATTGTATGATTGTGATTGTATGATTGTGATTGTATGATTGTGATTGTATTATTGTGATTGTATGATTGTGATTGTATGATTGTGATTGTATGATTGTGATTGTATGATTGTGATTGTATGATTGTGATTTTATGATTGTGATTGTATGATTGTGATTGTATGATAGTGATTGTATGATTGTGACTGTATGAGTGTGATTGTATGATTGTGATTGTATGACTGTGATTGTATGACTGTGATTGTATGACTGTGATTGTATGATTGTGATTGTATGAATGTGATTGTATGATTGTGATTGTATGATTGTGACGGTGTGAGTGTGATTGTATGATTGTGATAGTATGATTTTTATTGCATGATTGCGATTGCAGAATTGTGTTGGTATGATTGTTATTGTATGATTGTGATTGTATGTTTGTGATTGTATGGTTGTGATTGTATGGTTGTGATTGTATGATTGCGATTGTATGATCGTGATTGTATGATTGTTGTTGTATGAATGCCATTGTATGATTGTGATTTTATGATTGTGACTGTATGACTGTGATTGTATGATTGTGGTCGCATGACTGGGATTTTATGATTGTGATTGTATGATTGTTATTGTATGATTGTGATTGTATGATTGTGATAGTATGATTGCGACTGCAGGATTGTGCTTGTATGATTGCAATTGTATGATTGTGATTGTATGATTGTGATTGCATGATTGTGATTGCATGATTGTGATTGTAATTGCGATTGTATGAATGTAATTGTATGACTGTGGTAGTATGACTCTGATTGTATGATAGTGATTGTATGATTGCGACTGTATGATTGGGATTGTATGATTGTGATTGTATAGTTGTGATTGTGTGATTGTGATTGTATGATTGTGATTGTATGATTGCGATTGTATGATTGTGATTGCATGGTTGTGATTGCACGATTGTGATTGCACGATTGTGATTCTATGATTGTGATTGTATGATTGTGACTGTATGAGTGTGATTGTATGATTGTGATTGTATGACTGTGATTGTATGACTGTGATTGTATGATTGTGATTGTATGATTGTGATTTTATGATTGTGACTGTATGACTGTGATTGTATGATTGTGGTCGCATGGCTAGGATTGTATGATTGTGATTGTATGATTGTGATTATATGATTGTGATAGTATGATTGCGACTGCAGGATTGTGTTTGTATGATTGCAATTGTATGATTGTGATTGTATGATTGTGATTGCATGATAGTGATTGTAATTGCGATTGTATGATTGTAATTGTATGACTGTGGTAGTATGACTGTGATTGTATGATAGTGATTGTATGATTGCGACTGTATGATTGGGATTGTATGATTGTGATTGCATTTTTGTGAATGTACGATTGTGATTTTATGACTGTGATTGTATGATTGTGATTGTATGATTGTGATTGTAGGATTGTGACAGTATGTTTCTGATTGTATGATTGTGATTGGATGATTGTGATTGTACAATTGTGATTGTGCGATTGTGATTGTACGATTGTGATTGTACGATTGTGATTGTACGATTGTGATTGTACGATTGTGATTGTATGATTGTGATTGTATGAGTGTGATTGTATGATTGTGACTATATGAGTGTGATTGTATGATTGTGATTGTATGATTGTGATTGTATCAATGTTTTTTGGAGATTGTATTTATATGATTGCGATTGTATGATTGTTATTGTATGATTGTGATTGTATGTTTGTGATTGTATGGTTGTGATTGTATGGTTGTGATTGTATGATTGCGATTGTATGATCGTGATTGTATGATTGTTGTTGTATGAATGCCATTGTATGATTGTGATTTTATGATTGTGACTGTATGACTGTGATTGTATGATTGTGGTCGCATGACTGGGATTGTATGATTGTGATTGTATGATTGTTATTGTATGATTGTGATTGTATGATTGTGATAGTATGATTGCGACTGCAGGATTGTGCTTGTATGATTGCAATTGTATGATTGTGATTGTATGATTGTGATTGCATGATTGTGATTTTAATGATTGTGATTGTAATTGCGATTGTATGAATGTAATTGTATGACTGTGGTAGTATGACTCTGATTGTATGATAGTGATTGTATGATTGCGACTGTATGATTGGGATTGTATGATTGTGATTGTATTTTTGTGAATGTATGATTGTGATTGTATGACTGTGATTTTATGATTGTGATTGTATCAGTGTTTTTGGGAGATTGTATTTACACGATTGCGATTGTATCATTGTGATTGAATGATTGTGATTGTATGATTGTGATTGTATGATTGTGATTGTATGAGTGCGACTGTATGATTGCGATTTTATGATTGTGATTGTATGATTGTTGTTGTATGAATGCCATTGTATGATTGCGATTTTATGATTGTGATTGCATGATTGTTGTTGTATGAATGCCATTGTATGATTGTGATTGTATGATTGTGATTGTATAATTGTGATTGGAGGACTGTGACAGTATGTTTGTGATTGTATGATTGTGATTGAATGATTGTGATTGTGTGACTGTGATTGTATGATTGTGATTGTAGGATTGTGATTGTATGATCGCGATTGTGTGATTGTGATTCTGAGATTGTAATTGTATGGTTGTGATCGTATGACAGTGATTGTATGATTGTGATTGTATGATTGTGATTGTATGATTGTGATTGTATGATCGTGATTGTATGATCGTGATTGTATGATCGTGATTGTATGATCGTGATTGTATGATCGTGATTGTATGATCGTGATTGTATGATCGTGATTGTATGATCGTGATTGTATGATCGTGATTGTATGATCGTGATTGTATGATCGTGATTGTATGATCGTGATTGTATTATTGTGATTGTATGATTGTGATTGTATGATTGTGATTGTATGATTGTGATTGTATGATTGTGATTATATGATTGTGATTGTATGATTGTGATTGTATGATTGTGATTGTATGATTGTGATTGTACGATTGTGATTGTATGAGTGTGATTGTATGATTGTGGCTGTATGAGTGTGATTGTACGATTGCAGTAGTATGATTGTGATTGTATGATTGTGATTGTATGATTGTGATTGTATTATTGTGATTGTATGATTGTGATTGTATGATTGTGATTGTATGATTGTGATTGTATGATTGTGATTGTATGATTGCGATTTTATGATTGTGATTGTATGATTGTTATTGTATGAATGCCATTGTATGATTGTGATTGTATAAGTGCGATTGTATGATGGCGATTTTATGATTGTGATTGTATGATTGTTATTGTGTGAATGCCATTGTATGATTGTGATTGTATGATTGTGATTGTATGATTCTGATTGTATGATTGTGATTGTATTATTGTGATTGTATGATTGTGATTGTATGATTGTGATTGTATGATTGTGATTGTATGATTGTGATTGTATGATTGTGATTGTATGATTGTGATTGTATGATTGTGATTTTATGATTGTGATTTTATGATTGTGACGGTATGAGTGTGATTGTATGATTGTGATAGTATGATTGTTATTGCATGATTGCGATTGCAGAATTGTGTTTGTATGATTGTTATTGTATGATTGTGGTTGTATGTTTGTGATTGTATTAATGTGATTGTATGGTTGTGATTGTACGTTTGTGATTGTATGATTGCGATTGTATGATCGTGATTGTATGATTGTGATTGTATAGTTGTGATTGTGTGATTGTGATTGTATGATTGTGATGGTATGATTGCGATTGTATGATTGTGTTTGCATGGTTGTGATTGCACGATTGTGATTGCACGATAGTGATTCTATGATTGTGATTGTATGATTGCGGCTGTATGAGTGTGATTGTATGATTGTGATTGTATGACTGTGATTGTATGATTGTGATTGTATGATTGTGATTGTAGGATTGTGACAGTATGTTTGAGGTTGTATGATTGTGATTGTATGATTGTGATTGTATGATTGTGATTGTATGATTGTGATTGTATGATTGTGATTGTGTGATTGTGATTGTGTGATTGTGATTGTATGTGTGTGATTGTATGATTGTGACTGTATGAGTGTGATTGTATGATTGTGATAGTATGATTGTGATTGTATCAATGTTTTTGGGAGATTGTATTTATATGGTTGCGATTGTATCATTGTTATTGTATGATTGTGATTGTATGTTTGTGATTGTATCAATGTTTTTGGGAGATTGTATTTATATGGTTGCGATTGTATGATTGTTATTGTATGATTGTGATTGTATGTTTGTGATTGTATTATTGTGATTGTATGGTTGTGATTGTATGGTTGTGATTGTATGATTGCGTTTGTATGACCGTGATTGTATGATTCTGATTTTATGAGTGTGATTGTATGATTGCGATAGCATGATTGTTATTGCGTGATTGCGATTGCAGGATTGTGATTGTATGATGGTGATTGTATGACTGTGACTGTATAATTGTGATTGTATGACTGCGATTGTATGATTGTGATTGTATTATTGCGATTGTATTATTGTGCTTCTATGATTGTGATTGTATGATTGTGATTGTATGAGTGCGATTGTATGATTGTGACTGTATGAGTGTGATTGTATGATTGTGACAGTATGATTGTGATTGTATGATTGTAATAGTATGATTGCGACTGCAGGATTGTGCTTGTATGATTGCAATTGTATGATCGTGATTGTATGATTGTGATTGCATGATTGTGATTGCATGATTGTGATTGTAATTGCGATTGTATGAATGTACTTGTATGACTGTGGTAGTATGACTCTGATTGTATGATAGTGATTGTATGATTGCGACTGTATGATTGGGATTGTATGATTGTGATTGTATTTTGTTGAATGTATGATTGTGATTGTATGACTGTGATTTTATGATTGTGATTGTATCAGTCTTTTTGGGAGATTGTATTTACATGATTGCGATTGTATCATTGTGATTGAATGATTGTGATTGTATGATTGTGATTGTATGATTGTGATTGTATGAGTGCGATTGTGTGATTGCGATTTTATGATTGTGATTGTATGATTGTTGTTGTATGAATGCCATTGTATGATTGCGATTTTATGATTGTGATTGTATGATTGTTGTTGTATGAATGCCATTGTATGATTGTGATTGTATGATTGTGATTGTATAATTGTGATTGTAGGACTGTGACAGTATGTTTGTGATTGTATGATTGTGATTGAATGATTGTGATTGTGTGATTGTGATTGTATGATTGTGATTGTAGGATTGTGATTGTATGATCCGTGATTGTGTGATTGTGATTCTGAGATTGTAATTGTATGGTTGTGATCGTATGACAGTGATTGTATGATTGTGATTGTATGATTGTGATTGTATGATTGTGATTGTATGATTGTGATTGTGAGTTTGATTGTATGATTGTGACTGTATGAGTGTGATTGTATGATTGTAATAGTATGATTGTGATTGTATGATTGTGATTGTATCAATGTTTTTGGGAGATTGTATTTATATGATAGCGATTGTATGATTGTAACTGTATGACTGTGGCAGTATGATTGTAATTGTATGATTATGATTGTATGATTGTGACTATATTATTGCGATTGTATGATTGTGATTGAATGATTGTGATTGTATGATTGTGATTGTATGATTGTGATTGTATAAGCGCCATTGTATGATTGCGATTTTATGATTGTGATTGTATGATTGTCATTGTATGAATGCCATTGTATGATTGTGATTGTATAAGTGCGATTGTATGATTGCGATTTTATGATTGTTATTGTATGATTGTTATTGTGTGAATGCCATTGTATGATTGTGATTGTATGATTGTGATTGTATGATTCTGATTGTATGATTGTGATTGTATTATTGTGATTGTACGATTGTGATTGTATGGTTGTGATTGTATGATTGTAATTGTATGATTGTGGTCGTATGACTGTGATTGTATGATTGTGATTGTATGATTATGATTGTATGGTTGTGATTGTATGATTGTGACTGTATTATTGTGATTGTATGATTGTGATTGTATGATTGAGATTGTATGATAGTGATTGTATTATTGTGATTGTATGATTGTGATTGTATGATTGTGATTGTATGATTGTGAATGTATGATTGTGAGTGTATGATTGTGATTGTATGATTGTGATTGTATGATTGTTTTTGTATGAATGTGATTGTATGATTGTGATTGTATGATTGTGTCCGTATGATTGTGATCGTAAGATTGTGGTTGTATAATTATGGTTCTATTATTGTGATTGTATGATTGCTCTTGTATGATTATGATCGTATGATTGTAATTGCATGATTGTGATTGTATGATTGTGATTGTATGATTGCGATCGTATGACTGTGATTGTTTGATTGCGATTGTATGATTGTGATTATATGATTGTGATTGTATGATTGTGATTGTATGATTGTGATTGTATGATTGTGATTGTATGATTGTGATTGTATGATTGTGATTGTATGATTGTGATTGTATGATTGTGAATGTATGATTGTGATTGTATGATTGTGATTGTATGATTGTGATTGTATGATTGTTTTTGTATGATTGTGATTGTATAGTAGTAATTGTATGATTGTCTTCGTATGATTGTGATCGTATGATTGTGATTGTATGATTGTGATTGTATGATTGTGATTGTATGATTGTGATTGTAAGATTGCGTGTGTATGATTGCGATTGTATGATTGTGATTGTATGATTGTGATTGTATGATTGTGTTTGTATGATTGCGATTGTATGATTGTGATTGTATGATTGTGATTGCATGATTGTGATGGTATGATTGTGATTGTATGATTTTGATTGTATGATTGTGATTGTATGATTGTGATTGTATGATTGTGATTGTATGATTGCGATCGTATGGTTGTGATTGTTTGATTGCGATTGTATGATTGTGATTGTATGATTGTGATTGTATGATTGTGATTGTATGATAGTGATTGTATGATTGTAATTGTATGGTTGTGATTGTATGATTGTGATTGTATGATTGTGATTGTAAGATGGCGCGTGTATGATTGAGATTGTATGATTGTGATTGTATGATTGTGATCATATGGTTCTGATTGTTCGATTGCGATTGTACGATTGTGATTACATGATTGTGATTGCATGATTGTTTTTGTATGATTGTGATTCTATGATTGTGATTTTATGATTGTGCCTGTATGATTGTGATGGTATGATTGTGATTGTATGATTGTGATTGTATGATTGTTTTTGTATGATTGTGATTGTATAGTAGTAATTGTATGATTGTCATCGTATGATTGTGATTGTATGATTGTGATTGTATGATTGTGATTGTATGATTGTGATTGTATGATTGTGATTGTATGATTGTGATTGTATGATTGTGATTGTATGATTGTGATTGTATGATTGAGATTGTATGATTGCGATTGTATGATTGTGATTATATGATTGTGATTGTATGATTGTGATTGTATGATTGTGATTGTATGATTGTGAATGTATGATTGTGATTGTATGATTGTGATTGTATGACTGTGATTGTATGATTTTTTTTGTATGATTGTGATTGTATAGTAGTAATTGTATGATTGTCTTCGTATGATTGTGATCGTATGATTGTGATTGTATGATTGTGATTGTATGATTGTTATTGTATGATTGTGATTGTATGTTTGTGATTGTATGGTTGTAATTGTATGATTGCGATTGTATGATCGTGATTGTATGATTGTGATTGTATGATTGTGCTTGTATGATTGTGATTGTATGATTGTAATTGTATCAATGTTTTTGGGAGATTGTATTCATATGATTGCGATTGTATGATTGTGATTGAATGATTGTGATTGTATGATCGTGATTATATGACTGTGATTGTATGATAGTGATTGAATGATTGCGATTGTATGATTGTGATTGAATGACTGCTTTTGAATGTTTGTGATTGTATTATTGTGATTGTATGATTATGGTTGTATGACTGTGATTGTATGATTGTGATTGTATGATTGTGACCGTATGAGTGTGAGTGTATGATTGTGATAGTATGATTGTTATTGTATTATTGTGATTGTATGATTGTGATTGTATGATTGTTTTTGGGAGATTGTATTTATATGATTGCGAATGTATGATTGTGATTGAATGATTGTGATTGTATGATTGTGATTGTATGATTGTGATTGTATGATTGTGATTGTATGATTGTGATTGTATGATTGTGATTGTATGATTGTGATTGTATGATTGTGATTGTATGATTGTGATTGTATGATTGTGATTGTATGATTGTGATTGTATGAGTGTGATTGTATGATTGTGATTGTATGACTGTGATTGTATGACTGTGATTGTATGATTGTGATTGTATGATTGTGATTTTATGATTGTGACTGTATGACTGTGATTGTATGATTGTGGTCGCATGACTAGGATTGTATGATTGTGATTGTATGATTGTGATTATATGATTGTGATAGTATGATTGCGACTGCAGGATTGTGTTTGTATGATTGCAATTGTATGATTGTGATTGTATGATTGTGAATGCATGATAGTGATTGTAATTGCGATTGTATGATTGTAATTGTATGACTGTGGTAGTATGACTGTGATTGCATGATAGTGATTTTATGATTGTGACTGTATGATTGGGATTGTATGATTGTGATTGCATTTTTGTGAATGTATGATTGTGATTGTATGACTGTGATTGTATGATTGTGATTGAATGATTGCGATTGTATGATTGTGATTGAATCACTGCTTTTGAATGTTTGTGATTGTATTATTGTGATTGTATGATTATGATTGTATGACTGTGATTGTATGATTGTGATTGTATGATTGTGACCGTATGAGTGTGATTGTATGATTGTGATAGTATGATTGTTATTGTATTATTGTGACTGTATGATTGTGATTGTATGATTGTGATTGTATGATTGTGATTGTATGATTGTGATTGTATGATTGTGATTGTATGATTGTGATTGTATGATTGTGATTGTATG